>NC_143018.1:7203659-7341159 GCF_055824585.1 Amblyomma mixtum | reverse complement strand
TTGAATTGATGGGTTAGACATTAGTATACATGGATCACCCCAAGTCAATCCCCTATGATTGCTAATTTGTAATTGAATTTCGTCTCGACGCTGTTTCGGTTTTGGTTTCAGCAACCGAACGATGACTCTGACGTGTGAAAAGGGTTTGGGTAACTTAAGACCTGAAAAACAAAAAAGAAAGAACTGCAACACGGTCGAGCCGGGGTATATCGAATCATTGTTTATATCGAACAGTCTGAACATCCCATTGAAAGTCCCGTGCAAAAGTATACCACAATTTTTCACGTATACCGAAATCGCGTTCAGCGGAACATTCGACATATCGAACTGTGCGCTGTGCCCCTTGAGTGCCAGCGCCCTTCGAACCATTTTCGCACGCGGAGAAGGATCAGGTGCGCAGCCTTGGGCAGCTGCTGGCGCTATGAAGCCGCTTGACGAGGTGAACGTGAGGAGTATCTAAGGGTGACCCGCGATCTTTCGTACTCATTTTTCAGGCCACATCGCCGTCGTGCGGTGAAGGCAACCTAACTAAGCCCTTGCGGTGGCCCTCGTCTGGCACGATTCACTGCCGAAATGTGAGGGAACAAACGCGGGTTAATGACATCCTGGTCGAAATAAATAGGAAGAAATGGGCTTGGACAGGGCATGTAATGCGAAGGCAAGATAACCGCTGGTTCTTAAGGGTAACGGAGTGGATTCCCAGAGATGGCAAGCGTAGCACGGTGAGGCAGAAAGTTAGGTGGGCGGTTGAAAGGGCATACGGTGGCCGCAGTTGGCGAAGGACAGGGTTAATTGGAGAGACATGGGAGAGGCCTCTGCCCTGCAGTGGTCGTAGTCAGACTGGTGGTGATGATGATGGTGATGAGTGTTCAGGTTTCCGTTCAGCAGAAAATCTGGCATCGTCGTCGGCGGCGTTCTGAGCGTAAAATCCTAGAGAAACAGCCTAATTGGGCAACCTAGGTCACGTGACCTTGTGGTGCCATCACAACCTGTGCACCGCATTATGAACGAACTGACCATCGTGGCAGTTCAATTCATGGTTGGCTGCGACAGGTTGCTCGCAGGAGCAATCTGGGTCGCAGAAGCCCCACTGGTGGTAGCACCTGCCGTCGCAGGGCACTGGCGCATCTACAGCCCCAGCAATTGTACGAGGACTTCCGGGGATCTATAAATGTAAAGACGGGAATGACCAATTCCGCATATATGGGCATTAATCCATTAACGCTACCGCATCATACCCTTAAGGCGGAGCTTGAGCGTGATGGGCAGTGGCTAGCTGCAAGCCATCTTCCGCCTCTGCAGATTCGATGCGGAACTACCGGGTTGGGTGTAGAAAGGAAACGCATAGCGAGCAGTGCTTTGCCATCTCGCCGGCGGGGAACGTGTCAAGAGGCGTGGGTACAACGTGTTCCTGCTTCAGCTCACACAAAATCTTTGCTATTGCCATCTGTTATGTATGGAACTATCTCGCGATCTCTTTGAATTCGATATGTACGGTTCGGCTATAACCGCAGTCTACTAGAAGAGCTGGAATGACAACAAACGACGTATCACCGGTTGTAATTGCAGTGTCTGTCCTGGCTCACGTGAGACCTACATACACCTTACACGTCACAGCTATGCTTGGCTGATGAAAGCGAAACAGCATGAGAGAAGAAATGCAATTCTAAATTATTTAGCCGTCGTAGGCGAATACCAGGAGGGTCCCATTTGTTTTCTTTTACACATCATTACTCAGAAGAAAACACGTGTCTAAAATGGAATGCGTATTGTCTATTAAGGGAAGCTCATTGTTATGAGGGCAAGGGACGAGGAGGGTCGGCGGAAGTTTTGGCGTGATCTTGTGGCTGGAATAAATTAATCGTTTGGTCAGATTTCGCTTGCTTTGCGAGATGGGCCCTTGTTTCAGTTATGCAGCTGCATGTCTTCGCACGTGAGGTTTAGGGATTAGGGAAACGCCTGAATATTTTGCGCTGTGGGACATTTTCGTGCGTATTCGACTGCGCACAGGCTTGCTCTTCATTGCGCTTCTCCTGTTTGTTCTACCCTAACCATTCTCGGCTCTCTTCGTGTCATGTCTGTATCAATCCTCCTTTCCGCTGCTTTTGCCTCACTTCGTCTTTGGGTGCCATTTTCTCGTATGGCAAGTGATGTCCGCGCTCTTCCAGTCATCATCATCATCAGCCTGGCTATGCCCACTGCAAGGAAAAGACCTCTCACATGTCTCTCCAACTAACCCTGACCTTTGCTCCAAATGAACACCATTAATTAAGAGGTAATCGTATTCCTGTACAGCCATTGAACAACAGTAAATCCCACGCTTCCTGTGAATACTGTGAAGTAAAGGTTTTGGTAAAGTCGGTTCGAGCGTCTGCAATTTGGTGTCCCCTGCCAGAATGACCTTCAGTGCAAGGCCATTAGTGGCATTAGACGACAAGGTTAACCACTTTGTCTGACGCTCACGTTTGCAACAACACACGGCAAGCAGACATCTTATCGCTGGCTTTAAAAGTAGGAAGTGCGGGAAGAGCAAGAGGTGTGGGCGTGAGACTTTTGCTGCGAAAGCAACACTACGCGAGTCGCCGAGCCATTTCGCGGAGCCGAGGAAAGGCCATACTGCGCATGCGCGAGGAGCAGTGGCTGGCGCGCCGCCTCCGTCGTTGCGAGGGTGACTAGGAGGTGCCGCTGCCGCGCTCGCCAGTTGCGCATGCGCAGTAGCGGCACATAGCTAGTGTGCCGGGGCCGCTGTCGCTCTCCGTCGCCTCTCCCTCTCTCTCCTCGTTGCTTTGGCAGTACTCCAGGTTTAACCAAAGCTAAACCACTCCCGACTTTTTTCTTTGAATCCTCTGCCGAGTCATTTATCTTTAGATCCATGCATACTCGCGTCAGATGCGACCTCGAACAGCCGAGCATAAACGTCACAAGCAGAATCGCTTTTTACGGACTGCAGCTCAAAGCCGTACCCTGCACTCTAGCGTACTCCTGTTTAGGGGCAGGGTCACCAGCCCAAGTCCCGGGGTAGATTTCCATTACTGAAAGTGTGGAATACCTACGGTAGGCCAGGGAAACAAATTACTCCTTCAAAACATGCAAAGCTCTAGCTGTTACGAAAATATTAACCTTGGTTTCGATCTTCTCAATTTGCTAACTTCAGGACCTCCGGCGCCGCGTTTAAACGCCCCTCTCACTGCATCACTGCACTGCATCCTTGGTTTGCATATGTTTTGTGAACCAAACCTCAAATAAAAAAAAAGTTACTATGCTTTGCAGTGGGAATATATGTACCGGCGTTGCCAAGAGTAAGCATTCCGCGTATTTATTGTTAGAATCTACTCCCGAGCTCGGGCAGCATACCCTTCCCCTAAAAGAGAGTGCGATAGAAGACAGCTTTCCCCCTTTTTACTCCCACATAGGCTTATTTGTGTTCAGGGTGCAGACTCAGATCTGACTCAGAGAGCGCAGTTAAAATCATGATGCTGTAGCCCATTGAAGCGTGCTTCGTTTTCGCTGTCCGTGTTCCCCGCCTAAGAAAAAAAATAAATATCCACTGCTTCCCCGGGTGCCGCTCGGACTTGCTGTTTTCACTTAGATACCACCCAGCAGTGACAGTATGCTAATTGTGAGAATTTACGATTACCACTTAGTCCAAGGACATAAGCCGGGAGGGAAGTGGGGATCAGAGAATTAGCTGGGGCACAGATGAATGCGATGCCAGTTAGGAAGGGGGCCCAGTGGCTGGATTTAGGAATGTATTATGGCGAAAGCCTTTAATGCCCCATCGTTGTCGACAGAAGGTTGTCAGCAGAGGTGTCACGCTTTTCGGTTGGTCGAAATGGTTATGACGTCAGAGTGCGCGGATTCGCAGTAATGAGGTCACCCACGGATGCTTGACGCCCCCTTTTGGAGCAGACGACAACTAATAAAATAGTTGTCGTCCGCTCCGACAGGGGGCGTAAGGCGTCCATGGGGAACCACATTACATACCTCATTACAGCGAACAGGGCCATGGATACAACCGAACTCATCGAAGCAGAGAGAGAGTCGTGCTAAAGAAGCAGTCAAAGTCGACAGTCAAAACGTTTAGTTGTAATGTATAGTCAAAGTGTGTAGTCAAATAAAGCACTAGTACAGCCCGAACAGTCTCGCAGTCAATGCCAAACAGTGCGCCAGGAAATGCTTTCGCCGTGCAGCACTTTAGGGAGCCAAAATGCCCCCTGAATTTTTGTTTCCTTGAGCACGGGGAAAGGGGACGAAACGGCGTACGGTTGCCTCTTAAGGTGGGAGCAAGTGAAACGAAACGTAGCGGGATGTCAGATGCGATTACAAATTAAGATGAGATTAGGAAATTAGCTTCCGTTGTGTGAGAAGACTCGGTGCGGAAGTGGACGTAATGGGGCTGACGTGGCGACGATGAAGTCTTGTTGATGAATGCTCGTGACATGAATGACGGCCTGCAATCACGGTTTGCGCAGGGCGCAGTGGTCGGGGCCGAGGTCGGCGGCAGGCGAACCCATCTCCAGACCCCGAGAACAGCCTGGAGCGGGTGTTCATCTGGGACCTGGACGAGACCATCATCATCTTCCACTCGCTCCTCACGGGAACCTTCGCCGGACGATACGGAAAGGTGAATTCATTCATTCATTCATTCATTCATTCATTCATTCATTCATTCATTCATTCATTCATTCATTCATTCATTCATTCATTCATTCATTCATTGTGCACCGCGGTCACGTGTCATTATTAACGGGACGGCATTCTCGTGGAATTATGTGCCTTTCGAGTTTTAGTGAATCGAAGAGGCGCAGCAACCGGAAACATTCTGATCTGAAACTTTCTACATGCGGCCTCGCAATTGCTAATAGCACCGGCCCGCTTGATCCAAGCAGGTTAAAAGAGACGAGCCACAGATCCCTGGGCGCGGCTGCAATGAATAAACAGGTCCACGGAATCAAAACACCCGCGGAAAGCGTGTGAGTTCTCTCCCAATAGAACATCTCGTCGTCTTTTTAACAGCCTGAGCCTACAGCGTTTACATGGTTCCACCAATGCCTTTCAAAAATCCTTCCTGCCATCCGCCATTGAAGAGTGGAATGAGCTGCCTGAGGCAGTTGTAAATGAGCGCGATCCAAATAAATTCAAAACCCTGCTTTTATCTTATCTTTTTCCTTAGCGCACTTACAGTGCAATGCCCGACAATTTTGAGTACCACCTCTGCACGTGTTACATTGTTCAACCCTTGTCTGCAAATCAGTGTTCCCGTTTTCCTCCTCGTGATATAGCGTGATGGCCACAGTGTACCTGTGATTGTTCCCTTTTTCGTTTTGCAATGCTCTTTTAACAATTATTTTGCCTTCTTCGCTGTTATATTTCAAATGTTCCTATTGTTTGTGATTTAGTTTTTTTGCTCCCTCCTTATGCAATGCCCCACCTAGGGGCCCTTAAGGGAAAATAAATCATGATAATGATGATGATGATGATGAAAGTCACCTTCTTTACAGTTCACTTCCAGTTCCACTCGTACAAGCACAGGGGATGAACGAGGAGGAATAATGTGTGTTGAGCCCTTGTAAAAAACCCCATAGTTCGTGTACGAGAGCAAGGGAGATATTTTCTCCTGCAGGCATTAAAAATCCAGTCTAGATTTCCCTTGCCACTGAACAAAATATGGCGACGAAAACTGAAAGCGTCACCTGCAGCCACGTCTCGCAGTAGACGTTATCCGTTATCCATGATATCCAGAGCTGTAAGTAACGCGTTACAAGAATTGCATTTGTTGTAATTTTGTAATTAATCGATTACTTTCTTCAAACAGTAACGTTCCGAGTAATTCGATTACTTTTTTCTGTAATTTATCACTTGTAATCTTTTTTTTTTCACAAATAGCAGGTTTTAACGAAAAGCACAGCTTTGAGAACCTCAACCTGGCGGCAAACACCGGTGCTAGCGAGGAAGTTTGCTTCGTGACAAACTGATTACGAATCGTCTGCGGAAAAGAACCGCGAGCGATCACGTCCGGACCACAACCGAGTCATCGCCCTGTTCTACGGCAGTTCTCGTCCGAAGAAATAGCACGTGACCGCTCTGTAGGCACCTCCCGTTATGTCAGATGACACCGCAGCTCACCTCCCACTACACCGAATTGGGCGGCTTCCACAGTCCAGCGTGTTTACTGCGGGAGTGTTCAGAGTAGATTAGAACGTAGAGTAGAGTAGAGTAGAGTAGAGTAGAGTAGAACGCGGGAAAATTAGCGACAACTTGGAAAACCCCCTATCTGCTGAAAATTAACAATGTGTAACAAAATATCAAGCAAGCCGCAGTACTTTACTGTAGTCGGTCTAAATTTCTGTTATATGCCAATTAAAACTTTCAAACAGTAATCGATTACTTTTCTGTAACTATTCAATTACTTTTCTGGGACTTAGCTGACCACTGTAATCAGCTACAATCCAGATAGGGTAACTGTAATTGAAACCAGTTACTTATTTTCTGTAACCTGTGCACGACCAGTTATTTCCCACTTAGTTTAGGTGTGGAAGACTCGAACTCGTGAACGCATGCAACTCGGCTAGTTGGTGACCGGTCTCGTGCGCTAGGGTACGCGTTGGCTCTTTCTGTTTCTTGTCCGTTGTCCTTCATGGGCGCTATAGAAAGTGGATTTAGAGATCAGACGATTCGGGCAAAAGCGAAACTCCTTGAAGTATGCCGGATATGTCTAAGCGTCACTTCCGTTTGCGAGCAGGAGCGATGACGGCTCGTATCACCTCAAAGTTTCCATTGCTTTCGTTGGTGCACGAGAAGAGCCTCTCCTGTGGAAAGAAGTGAAGCGCTTTGCCTGAATTAAAGAGCCTTATTGCGGCTCACATTCGTGTGAAGGTGAAAAACACACACACACACACACGTCCGCTTACATATTGCGCTTTCATTGCCGTGTCCTGCACCGTCAGTTGGATTTTATGGATGCCTTCAACTGACCCCATAACAGCACCCGTGTTGCCGAGCCAGGGGTGCGGCGAAAGTTTGCGCGCTTACGTAATCCGCTTATCGATACCTGCTTCGCTACGGGCTGAGTGGAAATTGTACTCGCTCCGCATTGCGGCGTCTGCAAATGCTCGTGCAACTTGACCACAAAAACCCATCGTCGAACACCAGACAACAACTGTACCACTCGTTCGGGCCGAACGCAACCGGTCAGCTTCGCATTCTTTGAGACCGCATTCTGGCGTGCCCCAAAAAGTACAATAACAGGCAGTATCTGCAGTACCAGTAGCCGTCATCGGCAAGAGGAAAGCGGGCACGAAGCCAGCCAGAGACATCTCCATCCACGCAGCCACCGCGCAGCCAGCGAGCAACGGCAGCAGCTTGGGGGCGAAACGCGTGCGCGCTATCATCGATTGTAACCGGAGTCGAGCGGCGCTCGAAAGGCCCGGATGTCCCGACGGTTCTCGACGCGGAGCTTCACCCCCCTCTCTCTCTATCCAGACACTCAGGAGAGCGAAGAGCACACACACCCAGAGACGAAGAACTGGCAGCTTCTGTGTGAGACGCTTTTCCTGGGTCTTTCCACCGTTCGCTTCCCACCGCGCAGCAAACCTTCCTCCAGAGACCCCCTCCCTCTCTGCAGGATGTTACCTCTTCTTACGTCGCGTTCTTGCTTCTGCTGGCAAGAGACCGAGACATCTACATGGCCGGCTTTCCTCCTCTGTCTTTTTCTCGCCGCCTACGCATCGCGGTGTGCTTTGTGCGGGGACACCTTGTTTGCGTGTATGTGCCTTAGGCCGCATCGAACTGCGAAGGTGCCCTTGCCATGACGGTGATGATGCGTTGTAAATCGACAGGTTTCTAAGAGCACTTGCTGTTGGGCTAGTTGGTTTTGGTTCATAATGAAATAGTTTTTAGGCGCAAAACCAGACGAGACACATAGGAAGGTAACAGGACAAAGCGCCAATTTTTTTTTTTTTTTCAATGAAACGTGGAGATGACACACAAAAGGAAGGGCCCACTGTACTAGAAATATAGTCTAAGAGCACTTGCTGCTAGGCTAGTTGGATCTGGTTCATAATGAAATAGTTTTAGGCGCAAAAACAGACGAGACAAATAGGAAGGTACCAGGACGAAGAGATATTTCCTGTTACCTTCCTATGTGTCTCGTCTGTTTTTGCGCCTAAAAACTATTTCATTACGACAGATTTCGGCCGGATTAGCCGCATTAGAGCTGCCGGAGTTGGGCTGGTGGCGTTGCGGTGCCCCGTTAGAGGTATACGCCGCAGGTCACCGAGCGGATTAAGAGGGTTCGGATAAGCTGCTGCCGTGACGCTTTGTTTCTGGGGGGGAATGAAAACGGAAGAGGTGTAAGAAAAAAATGGCCTGGCTTAGCTTATGGTTAAGCCTAGGATGCGAAGCATACCGCCGGCAGAGGCTGCGCGTCCGCAAGCGAGCGCACGAGTTGAGCCCCAGCTTTCACAGCTGTTGTGACGTCAGCGCCCCTAGCGGAAGGAGCGGGAGTTAGGCCGCCGGTGGAGGCTGCGCGTCCGCAAGCGAGCGCACGAGTTGAGCCCCAGCTTTCACAGCTGTTGTGACGTCAGCGCCCCTAGCGGAAGGAGCGGGAGTTAGGCCGCCGGTGGAGGCTGCGCGTCCGCAAGCGAGCGCACGAGTTGAGCCCCAGCTTTCACAGCTGTTGTGACGTCATATCACGTGGTGCGCCGATGTAGGTCAAGTGGTAGCTACGCGGCCGCGCGCGGCGCAGCAAGGAAGAGCTCGGTTGTGCGGCTAGTATGCTTCGCATAAAAAAAATCACTGACTATGCAGGCTGTACTGATTTTGAGGCAAATTTCGGCTTCAGATAGTCTAACGCCAAGCATTATAGTCCGTTTCATACATAGCAGGCAACGCTGCCAAAGCTAGCGCGCCTGTTTGCGCAGGCTAAGTCCGGTGGCAAAAAGTAGTTCGCCATACAACCAAAGCGAACACAAACATATTTCGTAGCGACAAATCTTAAGTGCCGTGACCGGCACCTTTTGGACTTCATTTTAACTCTTGCCACATTTTCGTCCTACGACTCGTCGAGATTTCGAGAAGAAAAAAGTACACGTGGTGGTATGATACGCGGTTGGTAAGGCGAATCGCTTCTACTAAATCCGCGCCCAAAAAGTAGTTCTCTCTCCGTGAAAATTATAGCCAGAGAGCCCGAACACTCAGCGCCTCACAGCTTCGACCGTGATTTTCAATGCTACTACATTGTTTTATACCGCTCTTTGTATTCGTCCAAACAATGACCTGAGTTTCGAGAAGAACGAATGATACGTGGCGGAGTAATATGGTTTCGCGGACGCACTACTTTAGCAACCTCCGCAGCGTTTCCTGCTACGTATGAAACGGAATATAGGAGTTCTATGTTAGCGAAATTTCCTAACAGTTAAGAGGGAAGTACGCTTAATCGAATCATTTCCGATCTAAAACCGTTTATCCGGACTTATTCAGAAAGGTTCCCAGTCCGCATTGCTTTCACATTCTGTGAGTTGCACAGTAGGCTTTCGGGAACCGCACCTACAAAATTCTTTGTCGTGTGCTATTTTTACATCATGAATTTATTCTCGTGCATTAGAAGTCACGTGAAGATGAATCTACATCTGCCCTGTCTCTTGATCACAACATTCGTTGATACTACAAGGATTCTCTGCCGCCGGATTACTTCAAGGGCCCGAAAAACTAACGTTAATGAAGACAAAGCGATTTAACCTAAGCATCATCATCATCAGCCTGACTATGCCCACTGCAGGTCAAAGGCCTCTCCCATGTCTCACCAATTAACCCTGTCCTTCGCCAGTTGCGGCCACAGTATCCCCTCAAATTTCTTAATATCATCCGCCCACCTAACTTTCTGCCTCCCCCTGCTACACTTGCTTTCTCTGGGAATCCACTCCGTTACCCTTAGGGAACAGCGGTTCCACGCCCTGCTCTACTTTTTAATGAGCTTTGGAAGAGAGAAATACTTTGAGACGCCTTTTAAAGTCTTGTCCTTCAAGTAGGTCCTTAATGAGCCTGTGATTGCGAAATGGACCGGAGAGTCCTAGCTGTGGGCGTTCTTGCGGTGTTAATAAAACCACATGTTCGACCCCCTGCGGCATGAAGGGCATGGCCTGCGTGTCCGTGAAAGGCAAGACAAGACGTTCCTTGGTAGGCACCAACTCGCCCTGCTACAAGTACTTCTTGGATCCGTCGCCTGTTCTCTTTTTTTTATTTTGAGGTCTTTGCCTGCACAGACTGTACCTTTGCCCAGCATTATCGTGGAGCATCCATCAATGCTATTTTTCTCTGGCTGGTGCAGCAACTTTTTTCTCGAGGCGTAATAGAGCAGTGAACTTTAAGTCTCTTGAGAGCTGTCTGCATTGGGTGCCCCATAGGTGAGTACTGGCAAGATACAGCTGTTGTATACGTGGAGGCTTACGAAAAGGGTTCAGCTTAAGTTCAGGACAACGCAGCGAGCTATGGAGAGAAAAGTGATAGGTGTAACGTTAAGAGATCGGAAGAGGGCGGAGTGGGTGACGGAACGAATGCGGGTTAACGACATGCTAGTCGAAATCAAGAGGAAGAAGTGGGCTTGGGCAGGGCATGTAATGCGAAGGAAAGATAACCGCTGGTCCTTAAGGGTAACGGAGTGGATACCAAGAGAAGGCAAGCGTAGCAGGGGGCGGCAGAAAGTTAGGTGGGCGGATGAGATTAAGAAATTTGCGGGAATACGATGGCCGCAACTGGCGAAGTACAGGATTATTTGGACAGGCATGAGAAAGGCCTTTGCCCTGCAGTGGGCGTAGCCAGGCTGATGATGATGTATCGGGTGATTTCCGCTACCTCGTCCCAAATAAACAAAAAATAATGAAAAATACAACATTCACGTACCGCTGTGTGATGTAACTTGATTAAAAGCGCAGCTGCTTGCATTGGTCTCGACGTTACTCTGTGTCACTTCTATGTGCTGACGTCGCCGAGAACCTGCTGCCTTATTTATTCGCGTCATGGATGTGCGATCATGAGCCAAGAAATGATTACCAGCGACTTAGTAGGCGCCCTGAAAAAAGAAGCGTCGACGTGGGAGTGCTTGCAACGTGCATCGCAACGGGCCTGCCGGCTTTTTCTTGGTTCGCGCCCAAATATGCCTCCATTTAATTTTTACGTCAATGGTCCGTATTCTGTTTTACGATTACTAAAAGGAAGATTTGCTGGGGCAGAGCACTTAGTCGACAGGCTATACTATAACCGGTGATCTCTAGACTGGCATTAGTGAAGGGCAGCTCGTTATACGACTTTCCGGCAGTAGCCTTAACCACACCGGTTGTGATGATGAAGATGAAGGGCGTATAGTGCAATCCTTACATCCGGTCCTGCTTCCTCCTCCGCTGGAATTTTTCTTTTCGATAGAGCAGAGCATTTCCGCGTTTGTTTCCGGGCACCACTCGGAGGATACAGTTGACAAAAAAAAAACGCCCTCACCCCCCTCTCCGCAACGTATTCGTCGTTACTTTGTTGCTGTTGTGTAGTAGTCATCTCCTCACCCGGAGCTGTTAACGGCTATACATAGCTTGCACGTGACGTCACTTCCGCCTCCATCAAGCGCTTGCGGCCATGCTGCCGAACCATTCGGCCGTCTCCGCCCGTGCGCCCTGCGGTGCCCGACCACTCCTCGGACGCTTTGGATTATTATGCGAAGCATACTAGCCGCACAACCGAGCTCTTCCTTGCTGCGCCGCGCGCGGCCGCGTAGCTACCACTTGACCTATTTCGGCGCACCACGTGATATGACGTCACAACAGCTGCGAAAGCTGGGGCTCAACTCGTGCGCTCGCTTGCGGACGCGCAGCCTCCGCCGGCGGTATGCTTCGCATCCTAGGCTTAACCATAAGCTAAGCCAGGCCATTTTTTTGTCATCTTTCGGGCGCGATGCCTACTCCACAGATGAGTGAAGCATTCAGTGCAGGCTACTGCTCTGAACTTATTCGATCGGCGCGCGTACGCTACGCACACAAAGTGAAAATTTGCGACGATATAGGTCCGTACACGCTGCGACCGGGAGTCGACGCGGCGATGGGCGTTGATGTTTTCCCTGAAGTGACCCAGGGGGGGGGGGGGTATCGTGTACTCTTTCCAGCTTTGTGAAATTGGAAGAAATGAAAGCCTTCTAATCGATGGAGGCACGCAACGATTTCTGCAGTAGGTAGTTGGGAAACCTGTCTGCGATGCGCCTACGAGACGAAAAGCTCGGCCTCGGCACGCCGCTTTCTCTGCAGTCATTGCTCGCTGCGGTCGTGGCGATCCGATACGGCTTGCCTAGTGCTGTAGCTAGGATGCAACGACGCGGGACCCAGTCTGGGTTTGTGTTGTCAGACAAATCGGATGGGGTCAATCAAAACAGCAACATTCACTTCAGGATGTAACCATTGCTTTCCACATTTTCGCAAACATTTAGTTGACGACACAAGCCTCTTACCTGTCACAAAGTGCGCAATGCGAGCCAGCCACAGCTTGCTCAGATTCGTACTGAGTCATGGAGCGCTCGCACTTGCATGCCTGCGATTATGTGACGAATGCAGATGAAGTTCGTGTTAATCGGCTTCTTGTTTCACCTGGACCTGTCGCTACGGTCGGAGCCGCCAAGGGTTGCACACAAAACCATACTAAATCTACGGATGGACGAGAACCAACACGATGCGAGCTAACTCAGGCAGCGGTAAGCTAGAGGCGGTCTGGCGGTGGTTCGGCAGTATGGCCTACTAGCAGCCGACGGCCACTGGATGTGACGTCGGTGCAAGCTGTGTATTGCCCTCTTATCTCTTCCTCTTCTGCCAGCGGTTGCTCGTCATCGTCAGTGCAATGGCTGACGTCATCGACACCTCGCCTTCCTTCGCGGCGGAGAAAACCTACCAATCTAATCGGTGCCTGTCTTCGGTAGGCGCAGCGCGAAGTGAGAGCGATAGGCCCGCGCCACGCCTCCAGCTTTTCGACGCCTTCTTCCAGGGCCCTCCACGCAGACGAGATTAAAACGCGCAGCCGATTCTGCTCAGGGGCAGCAGCCGCCACCCCTGGCCTCATGAGAAGCAACCGGGGGCCGCGCGCGACCCGTCAGCGCTGGAGTAAAAACAAAAGAAGAGGGACGACAGGAGCGCTGCCGGCGGGACGCTGAAAAGACGCGCGTGTAGAGCCAGCCAGTGGTTGCCGGCGGAGGGCTCGCGATGAATGGTGGGGGGTTTACCGAGGGAGTAGTGGTGGGGGGTAGCATGGAGACAGGCAGTGGTTCTCATGGCGGTTCGAAGCGCATCTGCCCTCTCTCCCTGAGCAAAATCTCGGCGCTGCTCGGGAACTGAACTGCGCGCCGCTCGCTTTCCTCCTCTCTCAATGTGTGGAGGAGAGGTGTGTACGCAAGCCCTTCCTTCTCACCGTGCCGAGTGCGTTCTCAGCCCGCGCTCGCGCTCCCCAGCACGCCGCCGATTTCCACGCACTCCGCTTCGTCAAATCCGTGCAGTGTGCTGTGGAGATTGGAAGGCGGTTGCTGATGCAGGCATGTGGGAGAGGTGAAGCGGGATGGGCAGCTAACTCGTGAAGGCCTTTGCCCTCCTGGCTTAGCGTTTCTTTCGCCGCCCACTCGCTTTGGCACGCAGCCGAAAGGATGATGTGTTGCGCGAGGATACAGAGAAGCCTTTATGGAAGCGTCACAAATTCTGGAACAGTGCTCTGAGTTTTCGCTGTGCGGTGGCCATATGAGCAGCCTCCTATGGGAGCTTAGGCAGTGGAGTATGCGCGCGGGCTCGTAACTTGAACAGAATGCGACTCGCTTTTAGAACGTGTTTCCTGTCTTGCGCACAGTAGGGCTACGTGCGCATACCTGTGAAAAGCATACATTTCCAAGTATAATCATGCCTCGTTTATATGCGCACTTTTGTTCCCGAGGAAAACTGTCCACAAGCCGAGTCGTCCGTGCTAACAAATCACGAAGAAAAAGATATAAAGGAAAAAAAAAATGGGAAAGGACGCTTAAGCTCCGTCTTGAGGGTATGACGCGATAGCCCGGTGAGTTAGGCTTTTGAATTCTGAGCAGTTTAACACATTTTAACGCACTTTTCATTTTTTCAGTTGTTTCAAATAATTAACTGATCAACTACATACTTTAAATTTTCTTAAATAGCATCATCAAGGATTGGCTTTTCATTCTGGGCTTCTTGACGCCTTTGAACCCCTTTTTAATTTTTAATTAATCAGGTAATTAGAATGATTTAATTAACTCGTCATCGCCTACCACACACCAATCAGTCATCAATCACTAGAATCACAAATTACCATGATACGATTTATTTACGCAGCCCCCGATTTTTTCCGACACGCGGTGTCGACTACGCCGACGGCTTTTCGACCGAACGAGCTGATACGATGTCGCGTAAAACTTGGTAATGTCTGCTTTTATGTAGAGTTGTGGAACAGGGTTAATTGGAGAGACATAGGAGAGGTCTTTGCCCCGCAGTGGGCGTAGTCAGGCTGATGACGACGATGATGCAGTTTGAAGCTCCTAATGGTCAATGAGGTGCGTGACGGAGTTCCATGGCGTGAGGGCGTCCATTACGATTGCTCACATATACCACGAACCGCTCGCGCATATTTGTACTAAATCCGCGGACTGCTGCTGGAGGTGTTCAACGTAACACCGGCTGCAGACACCCTTAGCGACTATTCATGTAATGTGACAAATGATAAGGCGCGTCTGGCAGTCGTACTGTTTACAAAGAGCGTTGTTTTGAGATGGGGTTACTACATCAGTGCCTATTTTGGCCTGAGCATTTCGTGGTCTTGGTACTAACGGCGTGTTCCAATCGGTGATCTGGAGCACGTCCTCTTGCTCCCCGCAACCGAACAGTGTGCTTCAGTGGGCGATTTGGATTCCGATCGTGAGTTCTGATTGGACCGCGACAGTATGCATCGTCTCTAGACGTTTTGCTCCTTTGCGGATTCGGACAGCTGTTCCGGGTCTCCGACTGGAATACGCTCTAAGATATTTATCTCTTCTTCTTTCATTTTTTCGTGAGCATACATAAATGGTTACTGTATTTTTTTCCGTGCTGCAAAATTCCTTGGCATCCAAAAGCAGCGTCCTCCGCTTGATACTTTTTCCCCCTTTAGCCGGGATTCAAAGGCCCTGAAGCTCTACATCTGTGGTTTCAGAGGAATTGTACAACTGAACTGTACTTTTTCATAATTGACACTCAGCCAGCTTTTACACGCCACGAAAGTGCTTAGATGATTACATTTACTGGTACTTCGTGCGAAAATGCAGAAGATGCGAACTGAATCACGGCCTCAGGAAACAAATTGCAAACCGACGTAATCCCTGCCACTTTTATTAGCGTTCAAAAATATTCACGGTCTTTCTGCTGACACTAAATAGATAAGGGAGTGCCAAATTTCACAGAAACAGAATTTTGCAGAAAGAGTAGAAGCAGTCAGGACTAAGTGCTAGCACCTTGTTCCTTCAGCTAACTGCGTGTTCTGCAAAATTACTACTCGGAAATGTAGTCATATTGTTCTATAACTATTTGATAGCATAATATGTTACAAGTAACACATCTTAGAATCTTACTTCAAGTTCGCTCTCAGCGCACAGATATAGCAATTCAGTAATTCATGTGCCGACACATATAATCTATAGCTAGCTATACAGGAATGATCACTAACTATCAGCACACAAAAACTTGCCCATGGTGCCTCAATATGTCGACAAATACTGACTGATACCCCGGTCTAGCTAGCTCGAATGTGCAACTGCCGATGAACGGTACTTTTCAGAAAAAAAATTAATGTATTTTTACCAACTGGTTCATCTTTCTGTTTCGTTCTACAACAGAGTTATTGGCCCCGAATCCCAGCTCTTGACGACGAAAAGCTTCCGGACATTGCGATGTGAGGCAAATATGCAAATGTTGCAAAGTTTGGCCCATTTGACTGTTGAATCTCGTTCATTCAACTCGAAGAGGACCGGAAATTTGTTCTAGTTAAACTTACTATACTTGGGATGGTGACGGCGCCAAAGCGTCAGTTACAAAATGAGTCTGAAGTTAGAAGTGAGCGAGTTTGAAGGCCTGCTCTGTACAGCAGCAATTCCCAGAACAGAGCCGTTTCATAAAGGCTGGATTAAGTGCGCAGTTGGCGTACTTCTGCTGCGTCGTCTGTGCCACGAATCATTACGGAACCGTCTGCATTTCGAGTCTGTTGCCATGACGACATAGTGACGACTACGCCTCCATGACGACCGGCTGTGGAGACAGGCCAAGTCTGGCGCTTACTTGGCTGAGGCTGCATCACGCCAAACAGTTTTATTTATTTATTTACAATACCCCTAAGGGCCCTCGTGCGAGGGTATTACATATGGGGGGGGGGGGGGGGGGGGGCGATACAAGCATAAAAATATGGCACAGGCACTTGAAACAAACTAACAAAATACACGTAATAATGAATTAAAGCTAGTAATGTACACAAATAACACAACAAACAACGCAGAATAAAATAATCAGTAAATGCACATAATACAACAAGAATACCAAATCTGTTAGTCCATGGTTTGCTTTAACGAATGCTGAAACGATTGTAGGTTAACCTCAGTAGCTATGTGTGATGTCAAGTTATTCCAATCTTTTATAGTGCGATGAATAAATGATTTCGCGTAGAGCAATGAACGGCATGTGGTGCGTTTTATTTTGTTATCGTGGTCGCGGCGAGGAAAGACTGCACGGTGTGGCAAAAAAGTCGTCGTGGAGGGTGGGATGGTGATACAGTTTGTGAAGTAAGGTTAGGCGAGCGGAATGGCGTCGACATGATAACGGTTCCAACTCGGCACGTTCTGGACAAAAGCATTTTTGAACGCGAAATAATTCATGAACACAATTTTTTTATACACTGTAAGATTTCACTACAAAAATCAATATAGCTGCAGATCTCACGTTTTTTTTTTTGCTATTAATGTATTGCTATCGTCAAAAAAAAAAAAGCCTTCCGCATTGGTTTTCTATGGTAGCCCTAACTTCCCGACGCAAGCTGTGCAAAAACTTTAAAAGAAGGATTTTGCTCCACTTGGGAAGTATGAAACATTGCCTTCAATAATTTCATAGCAGTACCTTATAATTTTCCAATATTCAAAAATTTTGTCCAAGGATGTTGTACATACCGTAATTTGAGCAGCACGATTGCATGGAAAAGGAAGCTTTACGTTGTCGATATGCGTCGGCGTGCATAAAAAATTGCGTCCGCTGCATATCTCCAAGGAAATACTATTTTATTGCTGTTCGCTTGCATTCTCAATGCTGTAAATTTATTTGCTTTCCTATCCCCAAAAGTAGCCGATTTATCCCGGCCGTGGAGGCCGCATTTTATTGGAGGCAATGGAAGAAAATGTAAGCACCTGCATAAGGTCTCGGAGCACGTCAAAGAAATCCGTTTGGTAGAAACGATTCCGGGACAGAATGGGATTCTTTCGGGGTACGTTGTATGCATTTGTGGGGACAGCTTGAACAATGGGACGTAGCGTCACGGACAGACACGCGCCTTTCCTGAAGTGCATTTCCGGCTTACACCTACCCTGGACGACGAGATAGACTGCTGTTTTTGTAGTTTTCGTTTCTTGGGCTTTTATTTCGGCCCGCTTTACGCTGTGTGGCGTGTCTATCGTTATAGCGTATGTTTTACCTTACTAGAAAGTTCATAAGCATGTGAGTGCTAAAGCTAGCTTTAGAGTGCTCCACCGCCATGTGGACTCATGAATATATATTTTTTTTCAACTCGCGCAGTGACTTGAAAGTCGCTTCACTTGCTGCGTCCCACTTTCGTAGAACACTTCAAGGTTTAGCGGCAACTACTGCTTGTGAGCGTCGTTTCTGGCACGCTTATTCTTTACTTCTCCGGGAATTCCTGCTGAGCGGCTATCGCAGCGTTCACGATGCGGTTGCCCAGCCATCGCTCAGTACTGAGGCTATGCGCGAATATTATTTCCGACAGGTCTGTCGTTTATTGTGCATGCTTCGAAGCCATGCCTTCCGAATAGTGTTTTCGCTCTGCGCAACTGTCGCTTCATTGTTGCTGTTTTTTTCCATCCGGTAGCGAGCGGTGCACACTCCATTGCATGGAACTGCGGACCTTCGTGAGGGAGTGGAAAGGGGGGTGGAGAAGGGGAAGCTCGGTCGGCCACTGCTGCCGCAGCCGGCGATCTTTGTCAGAGCAAGCCGGGCGCACTCGCGCGCTCGCGGGCGTACACACGCACACAACCCCCCTCGGCGGGCCCGACCGGGATGGGACCGTCCCGGCGAGGCTCGGGTTTCGGCCGAACAGCGTCGGGTTACAGCCGCCGGCGCCGAGGCACGCAGGCAGCCCCTGAGCGCTCTCTTCCCTGCCTGCCCCTTGCTTCTCTCGCCCTCCTCCAATTCTCTTTCATTCTCCTCTCGCTGGGGAAGGGGGCTTAGTCCAAGATGGCTGCCACGCAGCAGCGATTAGGGCGCGATGCTTTGGCGGCGACGCCATCTTGCTCGCTTGCCACCACTGTTTCTTGTCTGAGCCGGCGGCGGAGGGAGGAGGGAACGGGTCCCGGAAAAACAGGTGGTGACAGCGGGGCCTCTCTCCGAGGAGGCGACTCTCCGGGAAGACTTTGAGCGCATACCGCTCTGCGCTTGCCCCGTCAACGTCGTTGCCTTCTCGAGAGCAGAAAAAGAGCTGAAGAAAGAGAAATGAGCTAAATAAACAAACAAGCCTAGAAGAAGCCCGCTGGTGAGATTGGAAAAAAAAAAAGCAAAACAACGAGCCAGTAAACTGCAGTGCAATTGCAACAAACGTGCAGAATTCAGTGTATCGTGTAGAACTGTTACTGGGGTAATGTATTGCTGGAGTTCGTGGTGTATCTTCAGTCCTGGGCGCCGATATTTGGATTTTTTTTTTTTTAACCAGGAACTCTCGGGAGGACAACTTTGCAATTGCTGCCTTGACATTTACACTTATCTGCGAGCAGTGGTTAAAGGGCAACTGCAGCACTTTATTGAGAATTTCGCGATATTCAAGGATTAAAGTCTATATAGGCTGTAGGTAAAGCATGCCAAGTGTTTTTGCACTAGCATTTAAAATAGTGACGTAATCGACGATTGAATTTCGCGCTTCTCCTCAATGCTCCGGAGGAGTGCAGGCAAATTCAGCGTGACGTCACGGAAGGTATTATTTCAAGTTACCGCTGTCGTCAGCCACACCCTGCCCTGATTCGTTAGACGCTGCTAAACAACTATCGGCAGGTTTTGCCTTCGGTGGCGTTGGTTCTTTCCCTCAAAGCAGGCGTTTATGCGTTGGAAATATATCGATACCTTCAATGACGTCTACATGCGCTCCCGCACTTGGCGCTGTGCGCTGCGGAGAAGCTTGAGGGGCGTCCGGATTTTAATCGGCGATTACTTCACTATTTGAAGTGCTAGCCCAAAAAGACTTCGCATGCTTTACCTGCAAGCTAGACACATTCGACGCTCTTAAGCGTGTTGATTTCTGAAACCTGTGCAGTTTCCCTTTAACACACGACCCAACCAGTATCTTTCCTCCCGCAGGATACCCCATCCTCAGTGCAATATGGGCTCAGCATGGAAGAGATGATCTTCAACCTGGCTGACTCCCACTTCTTCTTCAACGACCTCGAGGTGAGCGCTCCGGCCGCTTGTGCTGCGTGACCAGTCAGACATGGGAGAGGCCTCTGCCCTTCAGTGGGCGTAGTCAGGCTGATGATGATGATAATGAACGTATATATATATATATATATATATATATATATATATATATATATATATATATATATATATATATATATATATATATATATATATATTCGCTTGCATCAGCCGGCTGGCATTATATCGACCATGTAATAACTTCCTGTCAGAAACTATTTGTAATAAAAATAATGGAGTTGAAAATTAATTTCCCCATGCTAACTCTAGCCTTGATTGAAGCTTCGCGGAAAAAAGGGCTCCAAAGACTGGCTTTTGTGCAGTGCCAGACTGCAAGGCGGCGAAGCTCCAGTTACGCGTTGTCGAAGAACTAATAGCAAATGGACACAACTGTGGAAGAAAGTTTGCTCGTGAAACAAGTAAGAAATGGCAGCGGCTGTGCTTTGGAGTCTAGAGCCTTACACTTGAACTTGTTGACAATCTCACGCTATATAGTATGAATATAGAGTACAAATTAAAAAAAAAAAAAACGGTATCGTCTGCTTTTGCTGCCCGAATATATTTACATGGGTGATATTCTAATAACTGGGGAGAAGTCGCCGTTGTGTAGGCCTTTCTTGTTCTCTTGCTGTTTGTTTGCTCATACTCACGCACTGCTGGCACTTATAAAGTCAACTCTGTGATGTTTTCCACGGCTACAAATGCTTCACTTTGACGGCCGCGCAGTCAGTGAACAGCGAAGACGCAGTACATCCACATGCACAAAACAGATTAGGAAAATTATATTTGAAGACGTGATTTTACATTAGCGATAAATAAAATGCCTAGTGCAGCGAACACTTCTGCTAATTTACTAAAGGATTTGTGTTTCTCCGCGTCCTCAAAAAAAAAAAAAAAAACAAGAGCATGAACAAAAAAAAACGAAAAAACGCAGACATCATGTAAACACCGCTAATGATGGTTCGGATTGCAGAACGAAGTCTTCTCCCAGCACACAAGGGCAAACGCCGCTAAATTGAGCAGAAAACTACGTACAAAGATGTGCAGAAAGGTGAATTTTGCGGAAGTTCATATTTGCATTCTGTTACTTCTAATTTCTCCGAAATGCAATTTTCATGAGGATTTTATATTTATTTACCATAAATGCCCAGCTCTTTGCATTACATAGGGGGGGGGGGGGGGGTTTAAAAGTAAGTAGCAATACGATGACATATGGTAAAGATACATACAATCGGCAGAATTGAGTTGAGAGTTGCAGGTGAGAAGAATAAAAACTCCGCAAGCAGGCCAGTGCAGAAAGCAATCCTTGGCGCCGTCGTTCACCATATCACAAGCAACAGATCACAAAAAAGAAAAAAGGTACCGACAAAAATGTAACGGCATTGATCGATCGCACAGGAATCAAGCGCTATGACGCATTTTCTGCGTTCAAAAAGCTGTCGGTAAAAGTTGTTTGAAAAGACGATGATTCAGTATGGCTGACGATCATCATAATCATCATCATCATCAGCCTGACTACGCCCACTGCAGGGCAAAGGCCTCTCCCATGTCTCTCCAATTAACCCTGTCCTTCGCCAGCCTGCGGCCACCATATTCCCGCAAATTTCTTAATCTCCTCCGCCCACCTAACTTTCTGCCGGCCCCTGCTACGCTTGCCTTCTCTTGGAATCCACTCCGTTACCTTTATGGACCAGCGGTTATCTTGCCTTCGCATTACATGCCCTGCCCAAGCCCACTTCTTCCTCTTGATTTCAACCAGGATGTCATTAACCCGCGTTTGTTTCCTCACCCACTCTGCCCGCTTCCGATCTCTTAATGTTCCACCTATCATTTTTGTTTCCATAGCTCACTGCGTTGTCCTTAACTTAAGCCGAACTCTCTTTGCTAGCCTCCACTTTTCTGCCCCATAGGTGAGTACCGGTAAGATACACCTGTTGTATACTTCTCTCCTGAGGGGTATCGGTAAACTGCCATTCATGATCTGAGATAACCTGCCATATGCGCTCCACCCCATTTTTATTCTTCTAGTTATTTCCCTCTCACGATCTGGATCAGCGGTCACTACCTGCCCTAAGTAGACATATTCGCTTACTACTTCCAGCACCTGGCTAGCAATTGCGAACTGCAGTTCCCTTGCTAGGCTGTTGAACATTACTTTGGTTTTCTGACGATACTGGATGGCAATGTGTTCCATGGATTGATTTATTGCCGATACAAACGGTGACATCCGATATTTTAGTGCGCGAGCGAAAATCGGGCGCACTTTTGCGCATGATCCAGGCGAGATGATAAATGAGGCGCAGGAAAGATTTGATTTCGGGAGAATTTCTGGGCGCAATGATATAACATGAGAAACAATGAGAACCGGGCAAACTTTCTGCGCGTGACAAGAGGTTTAAAAACCAGGTTGGGCTTCAGTGCTGATACGCTTCGACGTCGTGAATAAGCTAGGCGACATTATGGATGTGGATGCTTCATTTGCACTGTCTCAGCAGCCTTGGTAAGGGTGACAAATAATCGATACGTATTCAAGAGACGACCTTATCGGCGTGGTGTAAGCGATGTGCCTAGTTTCTGCATTAGCCAGGAGTAAACGGCGTTTCAAAAGACCAATTTTGGTTAAATGCTTTGTTTGTTATGAATTCCATCTGTAATAAGGGAGTAATCACTCATTGCCATTCACTTTAGCTTTCCTTTGTAGCCGTATGTCAGCGCTCAGGTGGATGTCAATGAGTAATTACTCCCTTATTACAAACCTACTCCACCTTGGTGGTTTCCCCTAAACATTTGACCGAATTCTATCTGAGTATTCCATTTTAGGATATGACTGAAAAATACTCACAGATATATTTGATGCGTAGGACTGTCCCAACTGCGTTGTTTCTTATCGTGTAATCATTTTGAGACGTTTCTGCTACATCCGTGGAGAATCTTAGTATATTCAGTTTTTCTCGTGCTAATTTTTATTTGTCATGATGGACACGCAGCCCTGGTAGTTTACTAAGTCGGACTAAAGTGCTGCCATTCTGCCATTCTCAGTGCGATTTTCGGATCACTCTTTTTCATCATTATGAAGTCAGTGCTCGATTCTCGGCCTATCCTCCGTAGCGAATGCAGGCCATTTTCTTTTCTACGTCAACAACGCTAAAAGATTATTAAGGCGAAAGCATTTAATGCATCATACTGTTGTTAGCAGCCGTGTCGGCAGATTTGTCCGCGTTTCGGCACCACTACTTAAAAAAAAAAAAAACTGTCTCGAGGCAGGGAATCGAACCACTCGAGACGCTACCACTCCGCCACGAAGGCTCAGGGTTTGAGCGTGAATAAAGGCGCATCTGGTGAATGCATGGGTTTCATAAATAAAATAAAAGGAATAGAAAATAAAAATAAGAAAATAATAAAAATAAAAAGAAGTAAAAGTAAGAGAAGAAACAAAAAGAAAAATAAAGTAAAATAAAATATGAAATAAAAAATAAATAGAGACAAACAGTGCGCCAGGAAGCGCTTTCGCCTTGCAGCACTTTAGAGAGTCAAAGTGCCCCCTGAATTTTTGCATTCTTTTTTGCTTAGAGCCGGTGTGGCCACGTGGGACAGCTCGGCATTTGAAAAATAGCGCTATAACTCAGTCGCGGTGGAAATAAAGAAATAGGTGAGAGGCGCATGAAAAGACCTTCAGCCTCCAGACGGGACAGTACAGGGAGGACCAGGCGTGAGCTCGTCCACGCGAGGCCTAGCGAGCACGCCGTATTCCTCTCTCGTGCGGTCACAATTATTCACGTTCATCGACGCCCGCGAACAAAAGGCCAGGCGTTGCTGTACGCCACGCCCTCGCTCCATTTGGTCTCTTACTCCTTTTAATTTGCGGCCGCGCTCTCCTCCCCGAATGTAGGCTACGCCTGTCATATCATATCAGGGCCGCATGCGGACGTCTATCTTCGGCCGCGCGTCCACGCTGAGTGCGCGCTAAAACACGCGCTGCACGCGTCGCTTCTTTGTCGGACTCCGGGACAGCCTTCAAAGGAGCGGTGGCCCTTCGCGAAGACGTGAGCGTGGTCTGCAAGCGCTCTTTGTGAGGCGACGAGGAGAAAAAGCCCACGGCTTAAAGGGAAATTGCATAGGTTTCAGAAATCAACAACCTTAAGAGGGTCGAATGTGTGAAACTTGCAGGTAAAGCATGCGAAGTCTTTTGGGGCTAACGCTTGAAATAGTGTAGTAATCGCCGTTTGAAATCCGGACGACCCTCAAGTTTCTCTGCAGCGCACAACGCCAAGGGGGGGGGGGGGGGGGGGGGGGCGCATGATGACGTCATCGAAGATATCGGTATACATTTCCAACGCGCAAACGCCTTCTTTGAAGGAAAAAAAATAACGCCACCGAAGGCAAACCCTGCCGAGAGTTGTGTGGCAGCGTCTAAAGCGTCAAGGCAGGGTGTGGCTGACGACAGCGGTAATTTGAAATCATACCTTCCAAGACGTCACGCTGAGTTTCCCTGCACTTATCGGGTGCATTGAGGAGAAGCGCAAAATTCAATCGTCGATTACGTCACTATTGTAAATACTAGTGCAAAAACACTTGGCATGCTTTACCTGCAGCCTGCATAGATTTGAATCCTTGAATATCGCGAAATTCTCAAAAAAGTGCTGCAGCTGCCCTTTAAGTGGACACTCGGGACAACTCCGTCCACTTCATGGCATTAGTAAAAAATCGATTCTATGCCTCTTTCTATAGCCCTGCTGATGTTTTTCTGGCAGGGTAGGATGAATTTATTGCAGTGAAAGTCGAGTTAAAAATTTTTTCTCTACTTGATTCATGTTGATATCGTCAAGACTAAAAACATATGGGGAGGCTTGAGTCGCCTTACCAGTGGAATGCGACAGCATATACCCGTTGTTTCAGGGAACACTTTCAAACATATTCATGACTAGGCGTTTTTAGGGTAAAAATATGGCTTTTGCGGCATAGTATTACCAGTGTTGGCGCTCACCAGAAAACCGGTGAATAGTCTTAGGTAGTAAGCTGGTTAATTAATTTTTAGTAATTAACTTTTTAACGAGTAGAGTTAGGCGCCTAGTTGTAATTAGAGATCTGTCACCGGTCGTTAGTAATAGCCATATCAGCTTTTAGAATTTTGAAAACGCGACTACCCTCGCCGCTGTGGCTCGACAAAGTTTCGCTGCATCGTGTGAAAATACATGCGCTTTTGAAAGCATGCAGGAAAAGCAACCCCTCCAGTGCACGTAACTAGTCTAAAAAGCCAAATTTTGTCGAGACACAGCGCCAAGGGTAATTGCGTTTGGGAAATTTTGAAAAGGTAATTATTAGAAATTAGTTAACCAGATTACTCGCAACAGCCATAATTTTACCCTAAAAAGCCTATTTTTGAAAATTTTTGAAAGTGTTCGCTGAAACACTTGGTATATTGGAAGCTGCCGAGGTGACTCAGTGGTTATGGCGCTTGGCTGCTGACCCGAAAGAAGCGGCTTCGTTCCCGGCCGCGGCGGTCGCACATCGATGTAGGCGAAATGCTAGATGCCCATGTGCTGTGCGACGTCAGTGCTCGACCCCATGTGATCGACATTATCCGGAGCACTCCATTACGACGTCCTTAACAGCCCGAATCGCTTTGAGACGTTAAAGGTCATAAAGCAAAACCATATATACATGCTCATTTCTCACAGCTTATGCTGAAATCTTTGCGCTTGTTTCGATCAATTTCTTTGCAATTGTCGGTCCGCCATCCTCTATATTCAGGCTGCTAACTGCAGCAGGTATCCGCTATGCTGTGATGGTGCCGGCATTCGCATAAATGACTTTTTTTCAGATTCTTTAATTTCGAATCTCTATCTAGGCGGTTGTCTAGAAACTAGGTTGCTCACAACCTTGTGGGCAAGTTGTGATGCCGTCACAAGGTCACGTGACCTCTCTCAACCAATCAGCGAAATTCGTGGCACCAAAGTTGGGCAGGGTTTATATGTGACGACACCTCTAATGCTATTGCATCAAAAAAGTCCTCCGTGATTACCGTTTTAAAGTGGATGGAAATGTAGCCTAGGCTCAGGGATCCGTTCCTTCTTGGCAATGTGGTGTAACGCCACATGAGGTGCGTGTCTCAGAGAGTTTCTTTGGTCACTCATCCTCAGTAAATGCAGGCCGTAGGCCTATTCGGTGCAATCACAATACAGGTACGCTGCTTACTGACAAATACCCTGAATGAAGGCTTCCACTGTTTATTAGCAACGCAGAATGCGTAAAGACGGCGTTAGTGGCGCTGTACCGAAACAGGCTCGAAAGCGCACGAAAACGTAGCTCTGATACCTTTGGAGGGATAAAAGTCGTTTTGAAGCAGCTTTTATTGAAAATCGAAATAGAGAGAGAACTGAAGAGGGAGAACAGAAGACCGGAAACACAACTGGGTGGAGTTAAAACGGGTTTCGACTGCGCATTCGTCGTTCAAGCGGAAGGGGGCTGCAGGGTGGGGCGGAGAGATTCTGCCGACCGCTGGTTGCACGAGCCTGGTTGAGAACCAAAACTCCAACGCATATCCAATATGAGGTCTTCTACTACGGGATCCAATGTTTAGGGGAATCCTCCAGGGTGGTGTAGATTTGTAATGAGGGAGTAATTACTCTATATTGGTGCTTCACCTGTCGGAAAAAAAAAACAAAAAACATTTGATTTTTAGTCAGTCCAAGCGTCTCTCCCATTCTCTCATGTCCCGTCTTCATAGCGCTACTACATTCTTTTCCGCCAGTAACGCTGTAACGAGTCAAATATGTCCCTTGAGCGAGTAATGTAATTTCCGCACGCGGGCAACAGAGGTTTAAATAGTTAAAACTTCACGCCGCGAGGACTATCTAGAGGTGCGGACCGTGATGTAGTCTGGTTTTCGAAATCGCCGATCGTATTGTATTATGCCCAAAGCAATATTCGTTATAAAGATAATAATTAAGTGCTTAAAAGTGCTTTTAACCCTGTTGGAACAGACATGAATCCGCTTGCTTTTTTCTTTTTTTGGCCTACACGTTCATGTTCACACCGAGTTACACATTTTGAGAGCTCTCGAAGAGGAAGGGAACGATATGATTCCGACCACACTCACTAGATAGCAGCACAGGTTCTGGACGTATCCGAGGAAGAGCTTTCCACAGCGCAAGACCTTCTTTCACGGCTGCCGCGTGTGCCATAGAGCTAATGCGCGTGCTGTTCCGTTGCCCAATATTACTTGACAAATTCTACCCTGCCGGGTCTCGGGGAGGATACCGATTCCGCAGGTTCGCAGCGAATAATCTCCCAAAAGCACAACGGAGCGCGCCGCTTGAACGCTGTAAACAAGAACAGCTATCTAAATTTTTAGTGGGTATAAGTATACCTTGGCAGCGTCCCACGGGGGACCACAGTGGCGAAAATATAGTCGAGTTGTGTCGTGTCTGCAGAACAGCAGAACAGACCACTGTGCACCGAGACAGCGCTGTATGCACATGCGCGCAACTCATCCGTCTCTCCACTACTGTCCTTCGTGGGACACTCGCTACTGAGATACTTACTACAAAAATTAACTGTCGATCTCCTCCTTGAGAGTAGATGTAGAGACTAAATGCACTGCAGGAAAAGCGTACCACTGTCCAGGGCGTCTCTCAGATGGTGATAGCTGCACTCGAGCCTTGAGGAACCATCAGCCGCATTTCGTATAGTTGAACACCGTATAGTATAGTTTCGTATAGTTGGACACCCTCCGCCACTGATTTAGAGTCACTATCCCTTTTGGTATTTTGCGCCAGCACGCAGTACACCGAACTCTAGCGCCTTCACCTCGACCGAGCAGCGACATCTCCTTTTTTGAGCACATGTGCCACTTTCTTCTACCACAGCGTGGTTGAGGTGTCCAGCTAGAAGAGGAACCATCAGCCGCATTTCGTATAGTTCAACACCGTGCTCGGCATCCTTCGCCACATTTAGAGTCACCATCCCTTTTGTCGTGTAGCACCAGCACTCAGTACACGGAACTCGAGGGCCTTCACCTCGACCGAGCAGCGCCATCTCCTTTTTAGAGCACATGTGCCACTCTCCTCTACCACGGCGTGGTTGATGTGTCCAGCAAGAAGTGAGATACTGCGCCTTCCTTTTTCTCAAATCAATTTTTTCGCGTGAAGTACGAAGGAATCAGTGAGAGCTGATCCCAATAAATTATCAGCGAGAGCTGGTTTGCAGTGGCGTCTTTTTCCAATTACTTGGTTTCTTCCTTTCGCTTTGCTGCATGCGAACTTACAGCCGATTTTCAGAAACGCTGTTAAATATTATTGTCACACTCTTTGAAAGCTAACTAGCACATGAAATTTCCCTTCGCATAAGCTTTGACCTGCATGCCAGATGACAACTAGATTGGAGGGTACCTGTCACTGCAGCAATCGCTTGGGCTAAGGCTGGGCTAAGATAACCAGGTTGATGCTACGCGCGTGTTTTCAGTCTGACTCTGCCATGAGCAGCGCGGCCCGCGCATGGGCAGTAACCAGCGTAGCACATTCCAGAGACGCTGTTGTTGACGCATGCGCTGCTCCGGCGGCAGCCCAGCATCTAGGCGCCAGGGGGTGACTGAAAGTTTCGCCAAAGTTGAAGGTTGAAGGTTTATTTCCGCAACTGGGTGTTGCGAGGACAGCCAGGGAAAAAGCTGTATAGACGCTTAAGAGGTCCTGGCTTCCTCTTACAGTGCAGCATTGACGGTGGCGGAGTACGACATCAATCAAAATGTAAGTAAAGTATGTTCGGTACAGAGAATGAGACATGTACGTTCATACGCAGTACATTTTGCTTATAAAAGAAAAAAGAAACTACATTAGATCAAAGAGCCTATAAAGCAAACACAGGGAGGAGAAAATAAAGGACAGCAAAATTGACAGGTGCACTCAAAGTGGTAATAGGAAGAAAAAAAACTACATGAAAATTTGGGGCAATTCTTTCAGAGAAATATTGGATACATCAAGATTCTTGTGGCAGTACAACTGGTTCAGAAGTGTCGGTAAGGTATGCTGCAACATTTGTTTGCCATAGTTTGTGCGGCATTTCTTAACATTCCAAGGCTCTGCTGCGCGGGTATCATACACAGTTCTGCTTTGCTCTAGCCCAGCTAGTGCAAGTAAGGAGTCATCATTTTTCATTATGGCGAGTTTATATTTATAGCACACCCTATAGTTATAGGGTTTGGTTTATGGGGTTTAACGTCCCAAAGCGACTAAGGCTATGAAAGGCGCCACCCTATAGTTATACATGGACTTCATTGGTATGACGTTGTGTCGATGGAAAAGGCTCGCAGTGTGGAAGAAATACGGCACTTTACATGCAATGCGTATAGTACGTTTAACACTGTGACTTTGTTAATATTTTCAGCTGTTGTTGCCCACACCATACATCCGTAGTTGGCTATAGAAGAGAACAAAGAGTGGTAAAGTAACATGTTGACTGACATAGGAAAATTAAAGAAATTGCGGCGCATGATACCAACTGTTCTGGAAAGTTTCTGAACTACGTAATTAATATGGCTGTTGGTTCGTTGGTTTATGGGGTTTAACGTCCCAAAGCGACTAAGGCTATGAGAGACGCCGTAGTGGAGGGCTCCGGAAATTTCGACCACCTGGGGTTCTTTAACGTGCACTGACATCGCACAGTACACGGGCCTCAAATTTCTCCTCCAAAGAAATTCAACCGCCGCGGCCGGGATCGAACCCGCATCTTTCGGGCCAGGTTCGTTTAGGTTCGCCTCCGTGCTCTTCCTCTGTTCCACCCGCGGTGCGCCAAAAACGGGGGCTAAAAGCATTTCATGCTTAAAATTGGAGAGTTGTACGTGAACGTCTGTGCCACGTAGCTGACCGCTGCGGAGGCGTACTCGAAGCCGCGCATCCCGAAATGCTCGTCACGGTGCCACCGGGGCGACAGCATGGCGTCCTGCAGCGTGAGCGCGCGCGTGCGGTCGTCCTTGGACCGATTCTGTCTGGGCCCGCAGCTGCGGCGGATCGTCGTCTCGCGCGAAAACTGGTTCCGCGAGAACCGCCGCAGTGCTGCACTGCTCTCGATCCGCCGCCGTATGAGCACGCATACTGTTCCAGGTGCGAAGGGTCGCTCACATTGTCCTTGGAGGCAGCCGTAAGGCAGCCCTTATTACGCGCAATAATTGCAGACATTGTATTACAAACAGCGAGGGGACTGTTGTGTAGGCTGGCTTGCAGCAATACCCCAAGGCGTCACGGTGATTCTTGAGCTATAACCATTACTACTAGTTTGCCGGACGGTGTTAGAGACGTAATGCTTTGGAGACCAGTTACGTTCTATTGTTTCACCCATTCATTGTTTCGTCAGGCCTTAATTAGAGCGTCGACAGCGTACAAAGACAAGGAATGAGACACGGGACGCGAGCGCTAATTTCTAGCAGTGTCCTTCTCGCTGGCCTTGTTTTCGGTGATACATGCTTTTCGTTTAAAAGTAAAAACTTTAGGCGAAAATTAGGCTCCGTCTTAAGGGCACGATAGCGTTAACGGGTCTCTTCAGCAGCCTGGGGTCCTCTTGGGGTATCGCTTCGCTGATACTGACACTGTTCTTTCTTTCGCCATCACATACTGCTTAACCTACCTTTGAGAGTACAATGCAAGAGAATCAGATTCCTCCCTCTCAAGTACTTTCTCTCTAGCAGTACTTGTTGTTGGGCTAGTTGGTTAGGATCCATGCTAGCAGCGTACTAAGCACGAGAGACATGAACAAGGACAAGGCGCTCACTTCGGCGCCTCAGCCTGAAGTACTTCTTGTTCTTGTGCCACGTCCTTAGTGCGCTGCAAGCATGGATACTTTCTCTCTGTCGCCTAGGTTACGCCTACATGCCCATATATGCAGAATTGATCATTCTATACTTTATATTCGTAGTTTGTGGGGAACCCTTATACCACTCCTGGCAGCGGTTAAAGCGATGTGCCGCTGTCCCGCAGGTGGCTGTTTCAAAGCCAGCCACGGGTGGGGTTTGTGAGACCCAGGCTGCTCTTCCCGAGCAACATCTCGCGACCAACTATTAATTTAACTGCCACCTGCTACGGTGAGCAGGTTGTGATGACGTCACAAAGTCACGTGAACTAATTAACTGGCAGGTGGGCCATCTGCTGTTTCACCCGCAACGCCGACGGCGCTAAGGTTGCCTCTGAACGACATCATCAACGCTATGGCTTTAAAAATAGTTGGTTATCAGGAAATGAAAGGCGCGGTAACTGTCTCACTTTTCGATGGACACCTCAACCGCGCCGCGAGGGAAGGGAGGATCGAAGTTGAGAGTTAAAGATTAGTATTAACACTCAGATGCCTCTAACAATGTGTACGTAATTGCTTTTAACAAAGGACGTGTTTCAATCAATCCGTATGCTTGAAATAGTAAGTTACGACCATCTTCACATCGTAGCTCTGCTGGTTTGGTCTTTTGTAGAGTGCTCGTGTGTGAAGCAGCGTGACGATGAATGACCAAGGGCTGCTTTAAAACCCATAATCGCTCAAATCCTCACATTCACCCCGGTCTGCTATTCCTTGGGATCTCGCTGTGAGGTGATGCACGTCGGAAGCCTACCACGGTGAACTACAAAGTTGGCGAATGGCAGAACGTACAAAGGTCGAAGTTGCCCTGAGCAGTAGACGCTTGGAAAACTGCTGTCGAGGTTAAGCTAGAGATAGTGGTGAAGAAAAAGTTAATATTTATGGTGGTTAAAATGCTTCGTCAATTAAGTGTCGGTCTGCATATTCGCTGCAATCTGCCGCTGGCATGCATCGTGTAAACTTGTCGATCATCAGGAAGAAGTATACTTCTAACATTCTAGGCTTTTGAAACCGCGCTAAAAGTTGACCCGTGTTAATCCCTGTGTTATCCAGTCATAGGACAAATCTGACGCCAGAGACGGCGTTTCGGTGCATCAGTTCAGTGCAGCAAACCTGCAACAGCTGTGTTAGCAACAGCAGTTCACAGTTGGTAGTGAGGTGCTGCATGTAGTGAGAGAATATGTCCACTTAGGGCAGGTAGTGACCGCTGATCAGGATCATGAGAAGGGTAGCTAGAAGAATGAGAATGGGGTGGAGGTCATAATGGAGGTTAATGATATCCTAGTCGAAATCAAGAGGAAGAGGTGGGATTGGGGCAGGGCACGTAATGCGAAGGCAAGATAACCGCTGGTCCTTAAGGGTAACGGAGTGGATTCCAAGGGAAGACAAGCGTAGCAAAGACGGCAGAAAGTTAGGTGTGCGGATGAGATTACGAAGTTTGTGGGGATACGGTGGCCGCAACTGGCAAAGAACAGGGTTAATTGGAGAGACAGGGGAGAGGCCTTTGCCCTGCAGTGGTCGTAGTCAGGCTGATGATGATGATGATGTGCGCAGCAGCGTGTTCTTTACTGAAAGGAATAAATGCGATGCAATGCAATGCACTAGAATAATAAATTCCAAATAACCAGCACATGTCATGAGAGGCGCCGTAGTGGTCTTCAGATGATTTTGATCGTCTGGGGTTCTTCAAATTGCCCCCAAACATCCACACACGGCCTTTATTAGATTTCGCCCCATCGAGCTGAGGCCTACACCGCGAAATTCGGGGGCCGATTTAATCCCCTAGCTTTCCAAGACGCTGGACTGTTGCAGGAAGTTCATTGTCAGGATCGTGCGCTCCCGAATGAAAAATCTCTTGGCTGTCGGGCTCAGCTAAACGATTTAAAAATAGGAGGGATGGCGGCGGGCTGAGGAGCAGGGCGGGGCATGGCCACAGCCGAACGCCGGAGTTGAAACCGCCCGAAAAGGGGGAGGCACTCTCCTCACCGCGGGTTCGGCCCCTTTGCTGGGCGGGGGCAGCCAGTCGATAACCACCGCCCAGCCGCGCCTCACCCGAAAGCGCCGCGAAACCAGACTACTGTGGAGCCGCAGGCCAGAAAGGGCCGAGCGTAGGTTGCCAGTACGGTGGCGCCATCTGTTGGTGCCCCCGTACATCAACCCGCCGTATTGGCCGCCACACATCGCGTGGAAGCGTCGTAATAGGATGTATCGATTCAGTGCTCATTTTGGGATTTCCACATGCAGGCTGTATAATATTTTCTAATACACCCAGAAGTACTATGGTCGGTGCAATTTCTAACAGCAGCGGATGCCCCTCTGAGGAGACCCTTCACCTTGCCACCTTTTACCTGGAAATCCCATGCAATATCACACTAGCGGATGCGGGGGTATTAATGGCGACATCATGAGAATCTTTCAGCAACATTTGCCGCTGCGCTCTTGAGTAGTATCGGACTATAACACAGTTCGTATTCTTTTTTTATCCTTGCGGACGCTAAACATGGAAACGTTACACATGAGCCGTGACTAGAAACTGGAAATGCTCGCCTCAGAAAGAGTTCTGCATTTGGGAGAGCCGTCTGTTCACTCCTGTGTGGATTGCTTGCTAAGTTCGCATCATCCAGAAAGTGCTTTACTTGTGCTTATAATAATGAATGCGTTTGTTGCTGGAGTTAGTTGCGTTGCCTCGGCAGCCAGCGCCGCCAAAGGCGGAATTTCCTTGCTTTGCCTACCTGGTGGGAGGCGCACACTTTAGGTGAATGAGTTGTGAAGGAAGCATAGGCCTCGTTGGTGTCACGACATGGCAGTAAGTGAATTACTGCTATGCAACTGCAGTAATTTATTTATGTTTATCGGTATTTTATGATGTAAGTGAGTTGTTTTCCTGGTATAGTAATTTAGTAATGAAATTCTTCATGGCAATAACTTCGCTACAAAAATAATTACTTTCGACATTAAATTTATAAACAAAACACAGCTACTTTTCTTGGCGGCAAATGTTATTTGGTCTTTGAAACCCCGTTGCTCCTGCGGCGAAGTAAAGGATGAAACCTGAAATGCTTTCTAAGAGGATTCTGGTGTGGGTTAGTTGGTTCATGCTTAATAAACAGATTCACAACAGCGCTACGGAACGAGGACAGAAGGAACACGAAAAACACAGGACGGGCGCTGTCCATCTGAAATGCTTGTTGGAGCTGTCACCAGTATACTGCTTTTCATGCGTCTAAGCACAAATAAAGTAATTCGAGAATAACTGCACTACTTTTCAGAAGTAACTATAATGTAACGTTATTACTTCTTGTGTGTAGTAATTAGTCATGCATTTCAAGTATATTTGCGGGATACGAGAGCAAATATTGACTAAATTAATAACTTTTCGAAAGTAATTTTGCCATATATGCAGGTGTCGCATTTCATCATATAATAAGCATGCATTCTGCAGATGCACCTGCGGTCTAGAGTTTACGCAAGTTGTCTTCGGAGAGAATACTATCGCACCGTCTCAATGGTGAAAGTAGTAAAATTCTTCGTTGCAGAAATTTTGTTGAATGTGGACTACATGTCACAGCACTGGTACTTAAGCGTATACGTTTCCCTCCACTACCCGACCTTAAAGATGTGGTTGCTGTGAGGATTACCGAGGCCTTGCTTTTCCGATTTATTCAGCATGTCGATCAACGCATTAGATCTTAGAACTAGATGCACTTGACGGCTGGTATTTTCTATTCTCCCCCCCCCCCCCCCCCCTCCCCTCTATTCACTTTGCTTGCAGGTGGCAAATACCGTATTTACTCGTGTAAGGCCCTCACTTTTTTATTCCTAATTTTGCCCATGTGCGCACCTTGCACCGAGTCCGGTCTCCGTGCATCATAGAATACCTGTAAAAACAATGCAGCTTTGCTGCGACTTCTGCACAGGGCAATGGTACAACTGGTGACATTGAACCGGATTACCCGGGCTGGCGCCATCTATCGGTGTTTTTGCGTCCTACTGCGCAGGCGAAATCACCAACAATGATAAATAAAGGGCATTGCCCCCTGTATAGTACGTGCCCTATAATTTTACAGGGAATACTAGTGAACGAAACCGGCCCATGGGTTGCAACAGAATTTCGTGGACCGTTCTCTTATGAATCGGGACAACACATGCCAGCTTCCAGCCGGTGGACAAAACTCCCTCATTCAGAGACTTTTCGAACAAACGCGCAAGGTGCATCGCCAGTGTTTCTGAGCAGCTCTTAAGAATCGCCGCGGGAATGTTTTCCGGTCCGCAAGCTTTAGACACATTTACGCTCTTCAGCAATTTTTTTATGGAGCGTTTTCGCCCACAGTAAACTAAGGTGTGCTTCTGGGGTGGGTACGAACGTGGGCGGTGTTGTGCGTTCTTCCTCAAGTCTGTATCGTAGCACCGGTTTGTAGCCCGTCGGTGACTTACAGCGCTCGAGTGGCTCTCCGTATGCGCAGAATTATGAATCGCTCTATATTGCGTATTATGAGCGTGAAAAGATACGCGTGCTGTGCCTGTCTGGAGTCCGCGTTTCTTTCCTGCCTGGCAGTGGCATCCTGCTGTTTTCCGTGAACATATAGCTGCGCTTACGAAATAAACGAAAAAAAAAAGAATTATTAGCCATGCTATTGGGTATAAATATATGCAAGGACTCTGGTTACACACTCCACTTCTGCTCTTGTGGCCTTGCAGGTTATGGCTTGGAGAGTGACGGGTTGGTGAAGCTAACTATACTGCGACAAACATCAAATAAGTTTACCGAGTGTTCGTGTGCAGGCTGTGAAACCTGCTAATAACCTGAAACCGGTAACCGACGATGTACTCGAGTGAGAAGGTTCCCTTCACCGCATAAAGAGCGCGTAGGCGAAGCGTACTTTGAGGAGGACGTCAATGATGGCACGCGCATACAAATTCCTTATTTTTTTCTTAGCGCAGTAGCAGTGTATTCAATTACAAAATAAATATTGCTTTTAAAAGGGCGATGTCTGATGTGAACTGTAGTTGACGCTTAAAAATTAAACGAACCAAGAGTTCAAAGCGAACCAAACTTCCCGAACGCCGTCAGTCGCAGGTCCACTCTCTTGATGCCGTTCTGGAACTTTGGGCTGCTTGTACGTTTGGAGAGAGGGGTAAATGGCTTCCCGAACTTCTGCACAAGTCGTGACCCGGCTACGACGCACGCCAGCTTCATTTTTCACGCTTATTTTCAGCGTCAAATGCACCGAAAATTGGCGAGAAAAGACGGAAATGGTTCGACTGGCGACGGTTTGATATTCAACACTGTACGTATCATGCAACTTGAGAGGCAGTAAACGGCATATAATAGAGGGGGAAAAAAGTAGAGTCGGGATGGGCGTCTCACTACAGTGCATTCCACAGGCCTGGCAGTATTTGCGAGCTAGCTTTAGTATTGTAAACGCTAGGCAACAAGGTTTACAGGCCTAGGTTTACAGGAATGTAAACCAGATGCACGCATGCCGAAGTTCGATGAATGCCAGGTGATTAACAAAAGCAGGAAAAAGCTAACACGGGAGATTGTTGAAGTAAGACGAATAAAAAACTTAGAAGATAGGTGTGTAAGCATCCCGTCTGTATATTTATCAAAGAAGATGATTTTTCTTGATGGCTCGAACAAAATGTGAAAAGTGACTTGCGGTGTGATAGGCCTGTGGGAAGATATTTTGATGCTTGCGCAGTATTTAAAAACTGTTTGTGCACTGAATAAAGATTCAGTTGAAAGTTAGCGCATGCGTTGTCGTCTTCGTTGTGTCCTTGTCTCGAGCGCTACAGTTTTTAATCAGGCGACAAAACATCGCAAACCTAACCAGACACTGAGAGCTCGATCAGTTTTTTTGACCGGCGCATTAGCTGATTTTGTGACGCTTTTTACTTTCTTTTTCACACCCCGCGGAGCAAAATGACATACCGAATTACGCAACTCCACCATGCAGCATGCCCTTCGCCGCAAAGCCCTAGCGAGGGAGGAGTGATGCAACTCACGCCCCTCATACCACCGAGCACCCAGTGCCGTTATTGCCGAGATTCCGCGACTGGCATCGCTAAACCGTGTCGTCGTGGGGTCAGATGCGGCATTCTCAGCAACCGGGGTGGAGAGCAGTGCACTCCGAAATCACGTTTTAAATATACGCGGGCGCAAGTAATTCGTTCTTCTCGCTGCCGCGGAATCTCCTGTAATGCTGGGGTGCCTGACCGTTCTATATCTCTTCGAGAGATAAGGTTACGTAACTCCGTCCCCGTCTCTGACGAGTCCAGGAGGGAAAGCGGTTACGTAACCGGCCGGTTAGCGGCGGTGGTGGCGAAGAGGAGGAGAAGGAAAGAGGGTTCGCGACGCACATTCCAGCGTGCATCAGTCAGCAGCAGCGGCGGCGGCAGCAACGCTCCGCTTGCCGCGCATGGCCGACTATGCGCGCGCCGTTGGCAACGGTAGAGCGTCTCTTCTAGGAGTGGCGAGAAAAAAGAAAAAAAAAACGTTTTTAGAAAGAGTTCGTAAAGAGAAGTGCAGCCGAACAGCAAAGAACAAAAAAAGAGAGAAAAGAAAAAGGAAGGAAGAAAACCGTTACACCTCCTCCACCCAAACAGCGCGGTCGCGGGATGCAAATGGCGCCGTGGCGCGGCAGATGCGGTGCTGCGTGACGAAGGACGACGTTTCCACTTTCCGGCGGCGGCGTGGCATATGATTCAGCGTGGGACGATGGTTGCTGCTGCGGGCTCCTAACGGTACACCCGCGCGCTCCCCTTTTCTCCAGTTTACCGGCGAAGGCGTTGAACCAAATGGGGCGCCCAAACATAGAGGACAGCTCAACGCGTATGCACTCTCGGAACGGTGCATACGTAGCTTGGATGCTGAATGTGGCACAGCAACACTTGGTTTACGGCTGGTTGGCGCAGTTTGGCTTTGAGGAACCGATGTAGCACACGACGGAGACAGCACGAGAAAGCAGTAACACCCAACAGACTTGACTGCCGAGCCTCGCACACATACTCGCCTAATACTGTGGTCGCATGCGCAAAAACAGCAAGCTCTTGTAGTCATGAAGACGCGATGAAGTAATGCGCGGCTAACTTAAACCTGGCTTGAAAACTCTACTCTCCATACTTCTTAGAAGATTTTGGTGACATCACATTGCCTGTTATGAATCTCCATTAAATCGAGTGCTTGCTGTTCTGACGGACATGAGACCACCACGTGGGTGTTACGTGTGAACGCCATCAGTGAAATCCGTTGACCATAGCACTTGTTTTGTGTCCTTGTACACGTGCCGTTTCTGTCGCGCGCTACACCGGTACCTGAACGGTGACTGCTGATGATTTGAACTTGGCATTGGGCTCAAGGAAATTAATCTCAAAGGGTTAAAATAATTCATGCCGCGTGAGTTTCTCCTGAGTACCGCAAGCTGCCAAATGGAGGAAATAAATGAATAGGATCAAGGGGAAATTTTCTTTTTGTGAAAGAAAAAAATTGCGCGCGAAAAACAAACACACTGCTTCTTCGTAGTTAAAGAAAAATTCGTCCTGGTCCGGGGTTCGAGCCCGGGACCACCGCTTCACCGGAGCTCTACAAATTTAGCTAACCGGGACGGCAAGCTTATGGTAGGGCGAGAGCGAATTTATCAATAACTAAACATTTGGTGAACACTGTTCCCACTTCGAGTTATTGATGAATTCGCTCTCGCCCTACCATAAGCTTGCCGTCCCGGTTAGCTCAATTGGTAGAGCGACTGCTCCGGTGAAGCGGTGGTCCCGGGTTCGAACCCCGGACCAGGACGAATTTTCCTTTAACTACGAAGTTTCTGAGAAAGCTGTATAGCTTTCCTTTGTAGCCGTTTGGCTGTGCTCGCTAAGTAATTGCTCCCTTATTACACCGATTCTATAAAATCCCTCGTCATCCTTATAAGAGTCATGCGTACTTCACTCAGATGTCTTCTGTGAATGCGCTATTAAAGATATTTCCTCCTTGACCTGTTGTTGATTTAAATTGGATTACTCTTTTTCTTGTGGCAATATTATTTCGCAGTCTTGCCTGCGCTCATGTCAGCCATGTTCGTACTTTCACTGGTGCACAAATCCTACAGGTGCGGACAGAAAGAAGTACGTAGTTCCCCCGAAACAGTAAAAATCAGGCCTGTACTAGCGGAATTCGTGAAACGCTGTGCGACTATGCAAACAGCGGTACCAGTGACAAACATAACATCCAGCCCGATCGAACCTAATCGAACCCGGCTTTGTTCTTCGCAGGACTGTGACCAGGCGCATATAGACGATGTGGCATCGGACGACAACGGCCAGGACCTGAGGTAACAAAAAAAAAATCACAAAATCTTTTCAACCATTATGAAAAGTTCCTCGTGTACATTATTTAATACCTTATTTGCATCAAGGTAAAGAACACAGCATGCTGCAAGCCCGCACAGAAAGCTGTCATGGAGAGAGCTTGATAAGGCCGCAGACCCCTGCACTGATCGTCTCACGGTGTCTCGCAGTACAGAAAGCTGCATACATGACAGAACTGTTTGACACAAGTGTTGAGCTAGGCTGACTAACAGCTACTGTGTAACAGCACATATGACAAAGAACTGGTTAGCGTAAGTGACTAACAGTATACGACAGCATTCACTACGCAGGATTCAAATGAATTCACTGCAAGGATTCAAACGGATGGACCAACCAGCGCACCAAATGAAATTGAGAGAAAAAGTGAAGTAAGACAAGCGAATATGTCACTTGTGAAAAATCAAAGTAAACAAACAAATACCTCGAGAAATAATCGTCAACACATGAAATCGGTTCTTATCTCTTTGTAGGAGACGTTTTCAAGGAAGACTTTGTTAACGTGCAATTGGTTAAATGTCTTTGGTAGTTGGATCTGGGGTGATTGTATTCTGTACAGTGCTCTATATGTTGCTACTTTCCGCTGTTTATTAGGACGTGTGTCATGTGCCTAGGCATTATATTCCAGATCTGCTAGTTGTATCGAGAAAGTACTTTCATTTTTCAGTTCTCGTTTTAAGTTTTGCATAATCTGTAATCGTAAGTTTTTAGCGCTGGCAATAGTGAAGTCGTAAGAAAAAAACGTGTATTCTAAATTAGCAGCATTATTTCTCTCTGTAGTATGCGGTTATCTCTGCAAATGAAGCCTACAACATTTGGGCAGTTTTGTTGCCAACAGGTGAATGTGTGAGTCCCCCCAAAAATTGCTTGGAAAATAACACCCAATGTTTTAAAGGAGAGCCAGCAGCCGCCAAACGATTTCGCAGGATTCCTGGAGCGCTCGCTACGCTGTAGAAGACTGATACGCAAGTGAATGTTCATAGTATGCGGGTCTATACATAGACCACCGGGAACACAACAGCTCTAGTGATTCTATTGATACTGTCGCATTTTCACCTTTCCGGTTTTCACCGCTAGCTGAAGCGCCGCAACGCCTCCGCTGTCGTCGGGATCTTTCACTAGACGCAGCGGACAGTATGCATGGAATAGAATCAAAGAAGAATTGATGTATTATATGGGCATATGTATTACTCCGAACCTCCCAGAGACTGCTTTTGTCACGTTCGAAATATGCTGAAAACATTTTAAGAAAATGCTGTCCGCGGTGCAAAGGGGTGTTATTTTTCAACGTTTAGAAACACGGCAGCGAGACACATTGCGAGTTCATGTTACGTCCAGAAATCTGGCCGCGGTAATGTTGCAAAAGAGGAAAAACAATCTCAGAAAACAAATTCAAAAGGTCATTGGTACAATTCCGCCCCAGGAGCTTGATAAGAACGGATCAAGGGGGATTTGCTTGAGAAGCATTACAAGCTACCAGCGCTAAAAACTGAGCTCGGGCAACAAAAAAAAAAAAGGATAGTATTTACCATCGGACTGTGTTGGCCACGAGCTGGTCTTGAAACGCCGAAAGCGTCTCAGAATTTGCGTAAAGTGCCGTCATGGCCTACACAACTTCAGTGTGCCTCGGAATGGAGAAACCCTTTGTTTCGGCAAATGCCATCATTTTAGTTCACAGGGGTTGACCGGGTGAACTTTTAGCGCGGGCGGGAAATTCTGGAACTTACTCCAAAAACAAGAAGTCAGCACCAGTCTGAGAGGCAAGCTGTTGCAGTGCTGGATCACAAACAGTGCTGACATCGCAGCAGCGGTCAGCTTCATTTCCAAGCAACGCTGTCGTCACCGGCCAGCCTGTATGTCGGCAGCGGGGGTCGCAGCGCCCTTTACTACTCCTGACCCGCCCTGTGACCTGATTTTATGGTCCGAACTACTCGAAATGCGCACACAGTGCATTGCACAGCAGATATGCTCCCTTCGTGTGCACGTTCTGCTGTGACAATTGGCCGCGCTCTCACGTCTTATGCTGTGTGACGAAGGGAGGTACGTGAGATGGGCGTTATTAATTAATTCAGATTCAGATTCAGAAGAAGCTTTGTCGACGGATTGCCGCGTTCTGACCACAAAGGTACAACTTTCACTGATGCCGCGTTCTGGCCACTAAGGTACAACTTTCACTGATGCTGTGTTCTGACCACAAAGGAACAACTTTCACTGATGCCATGTTCTGACCACTAAGGTACAACTTTCACTGATGCCGCGTTCTGACCACAAAGGTACAACTTTCACTGATGATGCGTTCTGACCACTAAGGTACAACTTTCACTGAAAACGAAGCTTTCATTTTAATCTAGAAAAGAAGGCAAAAAAAAAAGTAAATGCAGCTGTGGCTGTGGCAGCCAGAGGCCGTTGTCACCAGCAAACTGCGATAACTCCAGTACCGATTTTTGTACGCGAATCTCAGGGAACGTGGACAGGGAAAAACTGGAGGGGGAGGCCCCTGTGATGACGTAGACGTTCCCTCCTCGCAGCAACTACAACTTCGCGGCGGACGGCTTCCAGGCGGGCAGCGCGGTGCCGGCGTCGGGCGGCGGCCTGTGCCTGTCGTCGGGCGTGCGCGGCGGCGTGGACTGGATGCGCAAGCTGGCCTTCCGCTACCGGCGCATCAAGGACATCTACAACCAGTACCGCACCAACGTGGCCGGCCTGCTGGGCCCCAAGCGGGACCAGTGGCTGCAGCTGCGCGGGGAGATCGAGGCGCACACCGACAGCTGGCTCACGCTCGCCATGAAATGCCTCTCCGTCATACACTCCAGGTACGAATGACATGCGTGTATTCGCCCCACAAGGGTTCCTCTTCTTCCCTTCCAGGCGCTATTGCTAATGCGAAATCATTAGTGAATGGAATCGCTTGGATCGTAACATCACCTGCACTCAATCCTTATCATCATTCGTGTCACAGATAGAGCATTTGTCGTAATGCTCAGTGGCGATGCAGCAACCGTGACTGCAAATCTAGTCAAGAAGACAACCCCTTCTAACTTGTCATGTATGCGATTTTGAGTGCATTTTGAAATTGTGCCTACCATTGTCGAAGATCTGTTCTGTACATCCTTTTGCTATGGCCAATTCACTTTTTCCTACCTTTGCTTTTATGCCATGTTTGCTGCCTTTGAATAATATGTTTATATTTGTTTTTGCACTGTACTAATTGCCCCTGCTACGGTCTTGCAATAAGACCAGCAGTATTGTAAATAAATAAATAAATAAATAAATAAATAGATGGCTCATCTCATCATCATCATCATCATCAGTGTGACTACTCTCCCATGTCTCTCCAATCAGCCCTGTCCTGTGCCAGTTGCGGCCATCGTATCCCCGCTAACTTCTTAATCTCGTCCGCCCACCTAACTTTCTGCCGCCACCTGCTGCGCTTGCCTTCTCTCGGAATTTACTCCAGCGGTTACCTTGCCTTCTCATTACATACCCTGCCCAAGCCATTTTTTCCTCTTGATTTCAACTGGGATGTCATTAACCCACGTTTGTTCCCTCACCCACTCCGCCCGCTTCCGGTCTCTTAACGCTTATTTACGAATTAATTTATTTCTATGCCTTCAGGTCCTCTGGAGATATTACAGAAGGGTGCGGAACGCATGAATATATATATATATATATATATATATATATATATATATATATATATATATATATATATATATAGCACAATAAGGTAAACGTACTTGGTTGCTAGTTTAAAATAAGATGCGAAATTGAGAAACGCTTCGTTTATTGGGAGTCGACGTTTCGGACAGAGCCTGTCCTTTTTCAAGACTGAGGTTACATGGTTCTTGCTTCTCTTCTTAAAGGGTCTTCATCTGTACAGGTGTTCGACACCTGAGACAAAACAAGCCGACGCTGCAGAAGGAAGAACGGCTCAGGGAAGAGAAAAAAAAGAAAAAATTAACAAAAAATACACAAACGGGACAGGGGGTGGGGAGGGTAAATGTCGTCGCCCGCCACCCACGTATGCGGTCGCGGGGAGAAAAGAAAAAAGGAAAAAAGGGGAGGAAAAAAAAAGGAAGAGCGGGAGGGGAATATGGACAGAGAACTGAGTCCTAACACAGCGGACAGCTAGTAAAGTGTATAGAGACAAACAGTGGCCGACGCACAGCATAGATTTGAGATGCACTCAAATGTTGTCCACATAAACGAGTAAACAAGATACAATGGAGCAAAAGGGCGGGGGAAAAAAAAAGAAAGACTTCCGCCATGTGCAACTTCTTTGGCAGGATGAGTCAAGGCGGGCAGAGTGGAATTTAACGAGACACACGTGGAGTGTACCTGCACACACCCACACAGGCAACAAAAAAAGGAAAAGAAAAGGCTGGAAACGGAGGCGACTTTGGGGAAGAATCGTCGCGTGGGGCCACTATGAATGGCGGGGGTGCTTAAGTTCTTTGACGGCGCCGCTCTTGTCAAGATGGTCGAACGGGGGAAGGTAAGAACGCTGTGGGCAATGAGGCCATCGGTGTAAGCGTATGGGAGAAAGCTTGCGAGGCCTGTCAGGCCGGAACTCAAAGGTCAGTACTGGATTTGAGGGGGCGTATTGAAGACAAAGCGCCCAGGTTCTCATTAATGCCTTGGGCAATTGTTCCAAACTTATAAATAAAGTACGACTCGCGTTGCTCCCGTTCCCGGGTGTTGTTGAACCCACCCTGTAAGACTGTTAATTTAAGTGCTTCAAATGGGTGTTTTTTGTCATTAATGTATTTTGACAAGGGGAGGTTAGGTAGAGATAGGGCATGAGCGCGGTGGTTATTAAAGCGAAATCGTAGAGGGTTAACCGTCTGCCCAATGTACTGCATACTGCACACACCACATTCTAGGAGGTAGATAACGTTGGAAGAGTCACAATTAAAGTCGCCATTGATTTTCCATTTAAAGCCTGAGGCTGTGCTTATCGCACAGCTGGTTGTTTGCATATGTTTGCAGACGTGACATCTACTTTTGGCGCAGGGTCGGCAACCCAACCCAAGGTGGTTATGTGTTTTTGAGTGTACGAGAATGTTTTGAATGTTTTTCGGTCGTCTGTAGACTACGTGAGGGGGAATAGTGAACATTTTTGCGAGGCGCTCGCTTTGTTCGAGAATGTTGAAATGTTTTTTAAGGATTTTGTTTACGTTGGGGGGATTACCTGTGTAGGTGAGTACCAAGTTTGCCCGGTGATCTGTTTCTTCGCTGCGTCGACGTCCATCTAGTATTTCATCTCGGTTGAGTTTAGATGCCCTTTCAATTGCATCGTCGACAATGGCGGGGGGATATCTTTGCTTGGTGAGGACCTCTCGCATGCGATTGGAATTTCTCTCCACCGCCATTGTCGACGATGCAATTGAAAGGGCATCTAAACTTAACCGAGATGAAATACTAGATGGACGTCGACGCAGCGAAGAAACAGATCACCGGGCAAACTTGGTACTCACCTACATAGGTAATCCCCCCAACGTAAACAAAATCCTTAAAAAACATTTCAACATTCTCGAACAAAGCGAGCGCCTCGCAAAAATTTTCACTATTCCCCCTCACGTAGTCTACAGACGACCGAAAAACATTCAAAACATTCTCGTACACTCAAAACACATAACCACCTTGGGTTGGGTTGCCGACCCTGCGCCAAAAGTAGATGCCACGTCTGCAAACATATGCAAACAACCAGCTGTGCGATAAGCACAGCCTCAGGCTTTAAATAGAAAATCAATGGCGACTTTAATTGTGACTCCTCCAACGTTATCTACCTCCTAGAATGTGGTGTGTGAGTATGCAGTACATTGGGCAGACGGTTAACCCTCTACGATTTCGCTTTAATAACCACCGCGCTCATGCCCTATCTCTACCTAACCTCTCCTTGTCAAAACACATTAATGACAAAAAACACCCATTTGAAGCACTTAAATTAACAGTCTTACAGGGTGGGTTCAACAACACCCGGGAACGGGAGCAACGCGAGTCGTACTTTATTTATAAGTTTGGAACAATTGCCCAAGGCATTAATGAGAACCTGGGCGCTTTGTCGTCAATACGCCCCCTCAAATCCAGTACTGACCTTTGAGTTCCGGCCTGACAGGCCTCGCAAGCTTTCTCCCATACGCTTACACCGATGGCCTCATTGCCCACAGCGTTCTTACCTTCCCCCGTTCGACCATCTTGACAAGAGCGGCGCCGTCAAAGAACTTAAGCACCCCCGCCATTCATAGTGGCCCCACGCGACGATTCTTCCCCAAAGTCGCCTCCGTTTCCAGCCTTTTCTTTTCCTTTTTTTGTTGCCTGTGTGGGTGTGTGCAGGTACACTCCACGTGTGTCTCGTTAAATTCCACTCTGCCCGCCTTGACTCATCCTGCCAAAGAAGTTGCACATGGCGGAAGTCTTTCTTTTTTTTTTCCCCCGCCCTTTTGCTCCATTGTATCTTGTTTACTCGTTTATGTGGACAACATTTGAGTGCATCTCAAATCTATGCTGTGCGTCGGCCACTGTTTGTCTCTATACACTTTACTAGCTGTCCGCTGTGTTAGGACTCAGTTCTCTGTCCATATTCCCCTCCCGCTCTTCCTTTTTTCCTCCCCTTTTTTCCTTTTTTCTTTTCTCCCCGCGACCGCATACGTGGGTGGCGGGCGACGACATTTGCCCTCCCCACCCCCTGTCCCGTTTGTGTATTTTTTGTTAATTTTTTCTTTTTTTTCTCTTCCCTGAGCCGTTCTTCCTTCTGCAGCGTCGGCTTGTTTTGGCTCAGGTGTCGAACACCTGTACAGATGAAGACCCTTTAAGAAGAGAAGCAAGAACCATGTAACCTCAGTCTTGAAAAAGGACAGGCTCTGTCCGAAACGTCGACTCCCAATAAACGAAGCGTTTCTCAATTTCGCATCTTATATATATATATATATATATATATATATATATATATATATATATATATATATATATATATATATATATATATATATATATTGTCACGGGTGGTACGGTACGTCCGGCTCGGTTGGACACTTCAAAGTAGGCGACTGAAGCGGACGTCAGTAGCGGTCCCAAAAGCGGAGCATTCGCAGCCAGACACTTCGGCTTCTTCCTAAGGCCAGCTCGCGCGCGCATTCCGCGCTCTCGTGGGTCTAGTAGAACGACGACGATGAATGGACGGTGTCATTACTCCCCGGCAAAAAGAAGCATCGTCCCGATGCTGGGAGTGAGTGGAGAGGTCGGAAGGAATGATCGGGACTAGTGGGCGAGGCTACCGCTCGTGATAAGGCTTCAGGCGGACCACGTGAACCACTTCAGGGCACGGAGACCGTCGGGACTTCCGAAATCCATCGGGAATGACCTCGTAGTTGAGGTCGCCCAATGACCTGACCACGCGGTATGGTCCGAAGTAGCGATGGAGGAGTTTTTCGCTCAGTCCTCGTCGCCGAATGGGGAACCACACCCACACACGGTCGCCGGGCGCATAATGGACGTCATGACGGCGCCGATTGTAGCGATCTGCATCTCGAAGTTGTTGGTCCTGAATTCGAACTTTGGCCAGTTGGCGAGCAACTTCGGCGCGTTCCAGGAACGTGTAGGTATCAGTGTGAAGGCTAGAGTCGTCCAGATGTGGTAACATTGCGTCGAGCATCGTCGTCACTGCACGACCGTAGACGAGGTGGAATGGGGACATCTGCGTTGTTTCTTGCATGGCCGTATTGTAGGCGAAGGTGACATAAGGAAGCACTTCGTCCCACGTTTTGTGTTCAATATCGACGTACATAGAAATCATGTCAGAAAGGGTTCGGTTCAGTCTTTCAGTCAACCCGTTCGTTTGAGGGTGGTACGACGTTGTTCGGCGGTGGTCGGTATGACTGTAAACCAAGATCTCCTGCAGCAGCTCAGCCATGAACGCAGGGCCTCTGTCAGTGATCAGCACTTCAGGTGCCCCATGGCGAAGTACGATCTGATGCACGAAGAACTTGGCGACTTCTAAAGCGGTGCCGCTGGGTAGAGCTGACGTTTCTGCATAGCGGGTAAGGTAGTCCGTCGCGACAATTATCCATTTGTTGCCAGAGTTCGAACGTGGGAACGGACCCAGCATGTCCATTCCTATTTGTTGGAAGGGCCTTGTAGGTGGTCTAATGGGCATCAAGAACCCAGCTTGTTTGGTTGACGGTACCTTGCGACGCTGACAGGCTCGGCACGTTCTGACGTAGTGAGTGACATCAGCACGGAGGCGAGGCCAGTAGTAATTCTCTTGGATTCGGGCTAGCGTACGGGCTATGCCCAAATGTCCAGAAGTGGGTTCGTCATGGGAGGCCTGGAGGATTTCATTGCGCAGGCTAGCCGGTACGACGATTAGGTATTGCGTATTGTTTGGTGCGAAATTTTTCTTGACCAGAAGACCATTGCGGATGCATAAAGATGGCAACACGCGCCTGAAAGCGCGTGGTGCGGTCGTGTTGCTGCCGTTGAGAAATTCCATTACATCTCGAAGTTCGAGGTCGGCGCATTGTTGGTCAGCGAGGCAGGAGGCGCTGAGAGCACTCAGTAAGATGTCGTCATCATTACAGGCGTCTGTAGAAGGATCTACTGGGGCGCGGGACAGACAATCGGCGTCAGAGTGCTTGCGCCCGGATTTGTACACGACAGTCATGTCGTATTCCTGGAGCCGCAGACTCCATCGGACGAGGCGAGCGGACGGGTCTTTAAGGCTTGCGAGCCAGCATAAGGCATGATGATCGGTCACCACCTTAAAATTTTTGCCGTAAAGGTACGGTCGGAATTTCGAAGTGGCCCATACAATGGCAAGGCATTCTTTCTCGGTAGCGGAATAGTTTGATTCGGCTGGTGACAAACATCGACTTGCGTAAGCGATGACCCGTTCTTGACCCGCTTGGATCTGGACCAGGACAGCACCTAAGCCGATGTTGCTGGCATCAGTATGGAGCTCCGTGTCGGCGTTGACGTCGAAGTGAGCCAGAACGGGAGGCGCCTGCAGGAGGCTTTGAAGGCTGCGGAATGCATTTTCTTGCGCTGCTTCCCATCTGAAAGGTGTGTCCGACCGTGTTAGGCGCGTCAGCGGCTCGGCAATGCGAGCAAAATCTTTCACGAAGCGACGGTAATACGCGCACAATCCAAGAAAACGGCGGACAGCTTTCAGGTCTTGCGGCGGCGGAAAATGGGCAATAGCTGTTGTTTTTTCAGGATCAGGCTGAACACCGGCTTGATTCACAACGTGCCCTAAGAACTTCAGCTCTGTATATGCAAAGTGGCATTTCTCATTTTTGAGCGTGAGTCCAGAAGACCTTATTGCTTGTAGGACCAATTCGAGGCGGTGAAGATGCTCCTGGAAAGTCGGGGCGAAGACGACAACATCGTCAAGATAGACGAGACACGTCTGCCATTTTAAATCGGCAAGGACGGTATCCATAAGGCGTTGGAAAGTTGCCGGTGCAGAGCACAGTCCAAAGGGCATGGCCGTAAATTCGTACAGGCCATCTGGAGTAATAAAAGCTGTTTTTTCACGGTCCCGCTCATCGACCTCAATTTGCCAGTAACCTGACTTGAGGTCCATCGAAGAAAAGTATTTCGCGCTACAAAGGCGATCCAGAGCGTCGTCGATCCGGGGGAGAGGATAGACATCCTTTTTGGTGATTTTGTTTAAGCGACGGTAGTCTACACAGAACCGCAATGTTCCGTCTTTCTTCTTCACAAGGACGACTGGCGCTGCCCAGGGACTCCGGGAAGGACGAATTACGTCGTCGCGGAGCATTTCTTTCACTTGGCGGCCAATAGCGTCGTGTTCAGCGGGAGACACTCGGTAGGGGGACTGTCGGAGAGGGTGCACGTTATCGTCCGTAATAATGCGATGCTTCGTTAGGTGAGTTCGTCCAACACGCGATGATACCGAGAAGGTGTCGCCGTAGCGCAGAAGAAGATCTTTAACTTGTTGTTGCTGCGTCGGGGAGAGTGCTGGATTGACGTCGAACGTGAAACCAGTGACTGGGCTCTGCTGTTGCGACAACGACATTGTGGAAATACTGGGTGTGCTGCTGACATGGGCGATGGCATCAACGTAAGCCACAACGGTTCCCACGTTCAGATGTTGGTGTGCACCACCGAAATTGGTTATCAGCACTTCTGTTTCTCCGTCGACGAGACTAACGACTCCTCTGGCGACAGCAAGGCTCCTGGCAAAAAGCAAGATCTGGTTGCCTTCCGCGACGCCTTCGAAATTCCGCACAGTCTTGGCGCCGACAGAAACCATAATACTCGAACGAGGTGGGATGGTGACGTGGTCATCCAGGATGCAAAGTGCGGTCGGATGGTCTGGATCTCTGTGTATTGCATTCTCTGTGGAGAAACACACGGCCTTTGACTGGAGGTCGATGACCGCTCCATTCTCGGTCAAGAAATCCATCCCGAGAATGACGTCACGTGAACAATGTTCAAGTATAACGAACGTTGCCAGGTAGGTTGCGCCTTGAACTGCTACTCTTGATGTGCAAGTCCCGGTCGGTGTAACTAAGTGACCCCCGGCTGTACGAATCTGTGGGCCCATCCACGGAGTGGTGACCTTTTTCAGAGTGGCGGCGAAAGTTCCACTGAGGATAGAGTAATCCGCCCCTGTGTCGACGAGTGCAGTGACGTCTGTTCCGTCGAGGGAAATGCTCAGGTTTGCTGTCGTAGACGTCGTGTGAGAGGTACGGCGCGGTGTTCGGTCACGGCTGCGGTGCGGTGCGGGTTCATTTCGATACGTCAGGTGGCATTCACGTAGAGTCGGCGGTTCACGGTGTTGGACGGCATTCGGTCGTGGCATCGGGTGGCCACCTAGTTGCGGCGTAGGAGGGTCTGTTACATTTCGTCGGTGAGCAACCTCCCCCTCAAAGGTTGCTGCTTTTAGTTTTCCTGGCGGGGGCTTGGCGACCTTCCCCGAGGAAAGTCACCGTAAGACCGACGACGTGGAGATGGCGACCTGCGCCTCCCACCGGCAGATTCGGCCAGGTGACCCGGCTCACCGCGGTGATAGCAGAGAGGACGGTAGTTGGGAGTGCTCCAGATGTCACTTTTACGGGGATACGATGGAGCAGGACGAGCAGGTGGTGGCGGCCGAAAAGAGGCCGGGGTTTCCTGAAGACGACTCGGCGGCGGTTGTGCGCGACGAGCAACAGCGGCGTATGTCATTCGCGGTGGGGCTGTGGACGGCTGGAAGGGAGCTGGTGTTGTAAGCGCCTGCTGCACCTCTTCCCGAATAACCTCGGATAGAGCAGAAACCGTTGGCGCAGGCGGCGTAGCCGGGAACAGCTTCTGGAGCTCCTCGCGAACGATAGCTCGTACGGTTTCGCGAAGCATGTGGGTGTTACTGATGTCCGTGGCTACCGCAGTCATGGCCAAAGGCTGACGCTCGTATTGCCGCAACCGCATATCGAGTGTCTTTTCCATGGTGGTTGCCTCCGACAGAAACTCTGCGACCGTGCTCGGTGGATTGCGAACCAGTCCGGCAAAGATTTGCTCCTTGACACCTCGCATAAGGTACCGGAGTTTCTTCTGCTCTGTCATGTCCGGGTCAGCTCGACGAAATAACTTTGCCATCTCTTCGAAGTATACCAGTATGCTTTCATTTGGTAGCTGGGTTCGGGACTGAAGGAGCAGATCGGCCCGTTCTCTTCGAATCACCGTAGTGAAATCCTTCAGGAACTGGTCTTTAAATACGTTCCATGTCGTTATGGACGACTCCCGGTTCTCGAACCACGTACGAGCTGCGCCCTCCAGCGAAAAGAACACGTGTTGAAGCTTCGAGTCTTCCGCCCATCTGTTGTACCGGGCTACGCGTTCAAATTTCTCCAGCCAGTCTTCCGGGTCTTCGCCTGGAGAACCTTGGAAGATCGGTGGCTCCCGAGGCTGCTGCAGCACAACAGAAGGTGAACTAATCGTCGTCTCCATGCCTATTTCGGGCTGGACGGTCGTCGACGATGGCGCTGAACGAACCGCTTGTGTTGAGCGAGACTCCAGAAGCCCAAACTCGGGTTGAAGGCCTTGGAGCCGGCGGCTACCGTGGTGTACAGGCGTCACCTCGATGGCAGATTACCCTCGAGGACTTGAATCCCTGCTTGCTGGGGGAGTCCGAGGCATGGAATGCGTTACCCCGCACCTCCACCAGATGTCACGGGTGGTACGGTACGTCCGGCTCGGTTGGACACTTCAAAGTAGGCGACTGCAGCGGACGTCAGTAGCGGTCCCAAAAGCGGAGCATTCGCAGCCAGACACTTCGGCTTCTTCCTAAGGCCAGCTCGCGCGCGCATTCCGCGCTCTCGTGGGTCTAGTAGAACGACGACGATGAATGGACGGTGTCAATATATATATATATATATAAGCAGAGGAATTGCGGTAATACAGAAAAATACAGAGAAAAAAATAGGAACAATTACAATAACGTGGCTAACCGCAGATTACTGGGAGTAAACATGTTCTTCAAGAGCAGATCTGAAGAAAACAGAGTCGGTAATTGTGGCAATTGAGGTGGGCAGGTGGTTCCATTCACTGCTTGTGTTTGGAATAAATGAGTGAAAATGAGTGTTCATGCGACAAAACGATATGCCCACTTTATGAGGGTGGTCTCCACGGGAAGAAATGTATTCAGGTTCAGAGAGAAGCTCTTCTTTTAGATGGCGATTGTGATGATAAATTTTGTCAAATAGAGATAAGCGCAAGCCACTTTTCTTCGTAAGGAAAGAAGTGGAAGGTTCAAAGTAATTTCATATTTGATGCACTGAATAAACGAGAGTAGTTGCGAAATATGAATCTTGCACAGCGATTCTACACAGACTCCAACTTTTGAGTGTAACATTCTTTACCAGGATCCCACACCGAGCATGCATATTCCAGTCTTGGGCGTACGAGTGATTATAAATAGAGTAATAGTTTTAAGGAGGATGGTGTCATAGTTAAATTTCGCTTTAAATATCCAAGGATGCAATTGTCATCGCTGCAAATGAATTTTTTATGTGTTTGCCAGAACAGATTGTAGTCAATGTAAACACCTAGGTTCTTGTAAGATGTTACGTGTTCTAGGGAAAGACCTTCGATCTGGTACTCAAAAAGGTCAGTGGAAAAAGGAGGCGCGTTCCGGGAAATTCGAATTGCTTTGCACTTATCAAGGTTAAGGCGCATATTACAGGTGTTACACTGTTATACTGTTACTGTCGGACTGAAGTTAGGCGTAGCCAGAGATAGAAGAAATCGTTCTGTAAGTTATGCACTCATCAGCGAACATTCTAATTAAGAGTTAAAGTATTCAGGCAAGTTATTAATGTTGACAAGGAAAAGTAATGGTCCCAGCGCAGAACTTTGAGGCACGCAGGAGTAAACTGGAGAGGGAGAAGAATCAGAGTTATTGGCATATACAAACTGTGTTCTGTTGAGAAGAAAATTTTCGATCCATGCTAAATTATTGGGATCAGTGTTAAGCCTGGTAAGCTTAAAGTAATTGGTGGTTAACAAGATCAGACGCTTTGGAGAAATCTAGAAATGTGCAGTCGATGTAGGATCCAGATTCTATGGCAGCGAGAAGGTCATCAGTGAAATATATGAGTGTCACTCACATGAAAAATATTTGCGAAACCCATGGTGATGTGGCGTAAAGAATGAGTTATTTTCAAGAAAGTTAACCAGGTTGGAATAGATTATATGTTCGAAGATTTTTTATGGAACGCTAATAAAGGAAATTGGTCAATAGTTAGTCGGTGAAAGCGCGTCACCGGACTTGAATAACGATACCACCTTGCCCACCTTCGAATCGTTTGGTAACATTGAAGAATGCAAAGATAGTGCAAACAGTTTAGAAAGGATTATGGACGAGTACACATCGGTAATCTTCGAAAACATCGAATTAATACCGTCTATGCCCGAGGGCGAAGACAGCTTTAAGTTCCTAATTAAGTTCTGCACACCGTCCGAGTGAATAAGTACAGTGTCCATTGGAGAAAAATTCATGTAATCGATAACAGGCAGGGAAACAGACTGCAGTCGCGAGAAGATATCTTCAAATACTTCATTAAGTGCATCAAACGCTTTGTGCCTTTGCATTGTATTCTACCTGCTCAGTGATTGATGCTTCTAATAATGGAGTCTTGTACTGCATCTTTCTGCTTGTTTTGTAACTGTACAATTTTGCTGCCTCTTTATTCTTTCTTGTTCTTATATAGGTGAATATAGGTGAATTTGGGAACCTAACGACCGTATTATTTAATATATCGTGAAGATCGGTGCAAAATGAGGAAGGGGCAGTTAGGGGGGCGGTAGCATGTGCATAAAACCATGTGCGCACACCATTTCTAAGGAGGAGCCAATATGATTATGAAAACTCAGAATATGGTCTGCAATGGCAATTAGGACACCTCCGCCAGATCTAAGAGCATGATCATATCGATATGTTAAAAGTACTTTTCGCAGCTGAAAAGTTCGTTGTTAGAAATCTTCGCGTTAGCACAGGTCCTCACGTTTGTTCACTAGACTTCGAATGTTTGAAAAGAGAAAACGAACTTCCCTTGCAGAATCACGAGCACAGTTTGATTGCTAAGATAAAGGTGAGTCGTTTTCAGGAGATGCAGACTTGGCAGCACTGACATGTGCAGACGTATCACTAGGATTATCACATTCACAGACACTGTCCGTCGAAGGGAGGTAGATAAAGAATTTTTTGTTGATGAACAGCTTGTTGTACCGAACTGAGAACTGCTGACCGCTGGATATACCAAAATCATATAGTTTTTTTTCGTAATGTGCGAGTATCCAGACAGTAGTCTTCGCAAACGCTGACGCCTCACTATTTTAGTTTTGATCTATCGGAAAAATTGGCTTTGATTTTGAAAGTGGAGAACTTGGCTATCACCGTATCACCGGACGACAGTTGTGTAGAACAAACCTGTCCAAACTATGCTCTCGGGTAATGGCCTCATTACCAAGCTACAAAGCTACACCCCAGGTAGCACACGACGGCGGGCCAATATTGGAAATCCACTGGCAAAGCGTGGCCCTAACTAGGCCCAGAGTTGCCAGTGAGCATCCGATATTGGTTGTGCCACTCCTTAGCACATCCAACAATGGCCCTGGTTGTCCGTCGCTTTACCAGTATTGGCTGAGCCCTCATTAGATCCTGGCTATCATGGGCCAGGTTAGCCAGGATTGCCCCACTGTTTGCCATTGCTGGCTGTGCCATCATCGAATCATGGCTATCATGGGCCATGTTAGCCAGTGTTGTTCCACTCTTTGCCAGAATTGGCTATGCCATTTCCGGGAGCTGGCTATATTGGCCTAGGATTACCACCGCTTATCCAGTGTTCAAAGTATACTGGCAAACGTTGGTAAACATTGTGTCATCCATTAAAATGGGTTCAAAATTAATTTTATTGTCGAGTACCATATCGGCAGTTCATAATTTTCGAACGCGCTAAAACATGCGAGTTCAAAGATTTGGTTTTATTTATTATTATATTTTAAGCGAACACTTTTGCAGTTTGTGAGCAAAGCTACCCATGATTCCGTTGGAAAAACTGCACTCTGGTTGCGCAGTGAGCAGCAATAATACGTTTAGAATTGCGATCGAAGTCCTGTATCAGAATTAACGTTCTGATTACACCCGAGACGCCTTCAACAAAAATTGTGAACAGGTGCCTTCAACAAAAATCAAATAAGTTTCATTTTATTAAATTTTTGGAATAAAAAATCACTTTTGTTTATTCGCTCTAGGAATTCACTGCCGCAGTGCGCAGCTGGTGTCTGCTTCGGGGAGATCGCGATACAAACGTAATAGATTAGCGCAAGTGCATTCGCTAAACCGAAATTGTGCTCAGTTTTGGCAACGTCCAGAAACGAAGCAGCCGCCTCGTAATTTTGAATTATGCGTTGCGCTCGTGAAATATTAGGCGGGTGCTTCATAAACGCACGCGGACACGTGCTAAGCGATTCCTACGCTTCCCTACGTCGTGCCCTGTGATTGCGCCTTTCCCGTGTTTTCTGATTTGCTATTTCCTTCCTTTTCTGCAAATCGTTGTGTTGGAAATTGTTGTTTTTGACCATTTTATTCTTCTGTTGCGTAATTTGCATTGGGGGCAATATAGCTCTTGCTCACGTCCTTGCATATTTACTCGCAAGTTTTTTTTTTTCTTTCGAACATGACCTTTATTGATGAAAACCGTCGAAAGTAGTTGCGAACCACAATTCAACATGCCTTTGTTTGTTTTTGCTTTTTTGCGCGAAACTTCCACACCAACAAACAATTTGAGGATTCTTCGACGACCACTGAATAAATGGACTGACAACTGGCGTTAGACGCATGTTAACCTAGCTTGTTTGGCGCATGTACGGTACATGAAACTATGAAAGAGCGCGCATTCTGCTTGGATATTTTTTTTTGCTTTATATTTTTGTTATTATGTGGTAACATTTTAAGCTATCTTGAACTAACAGAAGCCACATCATACGGCCCCACAAAATACGCGAGTGTCTCAAGTCGTTTTGGCGAAATGCATCTTGAAGCTCCAAGTTTTTCACTTCAAAATTTTCAGGCTTTTGCTGCAGCTTTGTAGCAATACTTTGACGCTTCCGTGTTTCCCATCCACTTCTCTCTTGTAGATATTCCTTTCTGTACTGCCTGTGACCATGTGACTCATTCTCCAAAAATTCCAAACCCTTTTCACGTGTTTTGGCCTCTTTCCCTTTCTCTTTCAAGTCTTCAAGTCCAATATCTCCCCACCTGTTCTCCCGGCCGTGCCCTTTTCCAGGGAGCGGGCTAACCCCCCACCCCGCGAAGCGCTATTTTTTCTTTCTGGTTGTCACTTTCTCAAACCGGTTTTCCCTCGCGTGCAGCTACGCACTTCGCTGTTCCTCCACCTCCCTGTCTCCACCTTTCAGCTCGAGGACTTTTCTCGGAACCGCAAAACCTGTGTAAAGGAAAATTCCTCTCTCCCCTCCAGCCAACCCCCCACCCCCCCACACCATCGTCTCCACTGCTCGTCTTGGAACCGCGTCTTGACTGCACGGCGGAGCTCAACCACGTGCAAACCAACGCGACGAAAATGCATGCACACTCGAGCTAGCACCGTTCATAGTCTGCGCACGCGAAAAGCCACACTCATATATTAGGAGAGCTCCGACGCTGTTCGTACCGCCTGCAAGATCTTTTGTAAGTACTAAAACTCTTTTATCTTGATATACGTCTGGAAGTTAAAGTGGTTTTTGTAGTAAATGTTGCTTTGACTACATGCGCCTTTATTTTTTCGGCAGGAGAAGAGAGCGAGCCAAAAAGCACGAGGACGACTTCTGTGTACCCACTCTCATTGCGAAATGGCTTGCTTGACGTCGTGCGCAGTGGAATTGTGGCCGAATGGTGAGAATTTAATTTTTCGTCTTTGGTGAGATGAACTCACTAAAGATTCACTATTTTGGCTAACAGCGGGTTTGAACTCATATGAATTGAGATAGGATGCATTCGGGAATATGTCCTTTACCGCTTATGCACGACGGAAATCAGAACCGCTTAATTAATTTTCCACTGCAGACTAGTTGGTAAGGATATGTGTAATACTTCCGTAGTGTTTCTTTTTGCCTTCTACTCTTGCAGACTCAATAGAAAATCCGCAATTGCTGGTTAAAGCTTTTGCCCAAGTTCTCTCGCAATGAAAAAGGGCATTACTCTGGACTATCAGACTAGTATTTTTGTGTGGTTTTCAAGTTGCAGTTTCGAATCCAACTATAGCATGCATGCGAAGCAACTAAGGTAAAACAAAGGTGCCCTGAGTTCCTTGCGTTCAGCGTATTTCGTCAAAAGTCGCAAGCCGCATTTTTGACCCCATTAAATAAAACTAATCAAAAATGTTGTTTTGACGTCCATGTGGAAGAGACGCTACAACCTGTGCATATTTACTGGAATAAAAAATTACCTCGCAATTTAGAGACACAAGTTATGATATTAAAACAAAATAATACATTAACCTGTTTTCAATATCACATTAATTTCCTTATCTCGCATTGAGTATATTTACTGGGAGTGCGACACGACGCATTAAACTAAATTAAACCATTTGGTGTAAGGGAAGTTTAGTAAATTAAATTCCACTTTGTGCAACTAATGTGGGGCTGGTTCTTAAGAATAAATTAAAAATTATCCTGTAAAATATGTTGCTAGTGTCTTCACGATTACTGTGTTTCACAAAATTCGGTGTTATCTTTGTTATGTTTGTTTTTGTTCTGTGATGGCCATAATTCAACTTACCATGACATCATGCATCTCTTTGCAGGCTTGGCACTTCGTGAGGCCATCGTGCAAGAACTGGACGAGGAATTTGTTTGAAGGCAGTCCAGCAGCCCCCTTGCAAGTGGAGTGCAACGATTACTTCGGATATGACTGATCAGTTCACTGGAGGACAGCTCCGTTGAGCGCTTTTTGGATGCCTTAGCCGTGCCGCAGCAGCTTGCCGAGATGCTTTGTCCAACCTGATCGGCACTCACCAAACTTGAAAATAAATTGTTTTCCCACAGCCTCTGCCACCATGCTCTTGGGCCCCTTTTCTTTACTCCCCAGGGTGGCTGGTGGTAGCGCAAACCATCCTGTGTGCGCTAGAAGCGTGATTCTTGTAACTCAAAGCAATAAACGGGTCTTTTTTCTGGAATTCTTTCGCACCCTCATTTATGAATATTTGCTAGGTAGAATGTTATGTATGTACATCTATCCACAGTGCCGGTCATTGGCGAGTGGGTTAATTGCATGTGCCAGCGTTCGAAAGCTGGATGCCATTATTCGAAAGCTGGAAACCATTATTCGAAAGCTGGATGCCAATATTCGAAAGCTGGAAACCATTATTCGAAAGCTGGCTACCAATGTTTGAAACTTGGCTACCAATGTTTGAAAGTTGGATGCCAGTATGAGACCTTTGCTGGTCCATGCTGCAGAACGAACATCGGGACTGCGTTGGCCGCTTGATCGGCCGAGCGTTGGCCCAAAACTGGCATGAAAGTAAGGCCAATGTGTGAAGTGGTAGCGCTCGGCCCAAATGCCAGTGTAGGACCGATGTTCGTGCCAAGTTTTGCCAACACTTGCGCGACGTTCGGCCAATGTTGTTGTGCTGCCTGGGACCCCACCGCGGTGGCTCAGTGGTTACGGCGCTCGGCTGCTGACCCGAAAGACGCGGGTTCGATCCCAGCTGCGGCGGCCGAATTACGATGAAGGCTAAATTCTAGAGGCCCGTGTGTTGTGCCATGTCAGTGCACGTTAAAGAACCCCAGGTGGTCGAAATTTCCGGAGTCCTCCACTACGGCGTCCCTCATAGCCTGAGTTGCTTTGGGACGTTAAATCCCAATAAACCATTACGGCAGCGGGCCAATATTGGAAATCCACTGGCAAAGCGTGGCCCTAACTAGGCCCAGAGTTGCCAGTGAGCATCCGATATTGGTTGTGCCACTCCTTAACACATCCAACAATGGCCCTGGTTGTCCAACGCTTTACCAGTATTGGCTGAGCCATAATTAGATCCTGGCTATCATGGGCCAGGTTAGCCAGGATTGCCCCACTGTTTGCCATTGCTGGCTGTGCCATCATCGAATCCTGGCTATCATGGGCCATGTTAGCCAGTGTTGTTCCACTCTTTGCCAGAATTGGCTATGCCATTTCCGGGAGCTGGCTATATTGGCCTAGGATTGCCACCGCTTATCCAGTGTTCAAAGTATACTGGCAAACGTTGGTAAACATTGTGTCATCCATTAAAATGGGTTCAAAATTATTTTTATTGTCGAGTACCATATCGGCAGTTCATAATTTTCGAACGCGCTAAAACATGCGAGTTCAAAGATTTGGTTTTATTTATTATTATATTTTAACCGAACACTTTTGCAGTTTGTGAGCAAAGCTACCCATGATTCCGTTGGAAAAGCTGCACTCTGGTTGCGCAGTGAGCAGCAATAATACGTTTAGAAGAATTGCGATCGAAGTCCTGTTGATCAGAATTAACGTTCTGATTACACCCGACACGCCTTCAACAAAAATTGTCAACAGGTGCCTTCAACAAAAATCAAATAAGTTTCATTTGATGAAATTTTTGGAATAAAAAAATCACTTTTTCTTTATTCGCTCTAGGAATTCACTGCCGCAGTACGCAGCTGGTGTCTGCTTCAGGGAGATCGCGATACAAACGTAATAGATTAGCGCAAGCGCATTTGCTAAACCGAAATTGTGCTCAGTTTTGGCAACGTCCAGAAACGAAGCAGTCGCCTCGTAATTTCGAATTATGCGTTGCGCTCGTGAAATATTAGGCGGGTGCTTCATAAACGCACGCGGACACGTGCTAAGCGATTCCTACGCTTCCCTACGTCTTGCCCTGTGATCGCGCCTTTCCCGTGTTTTCTGATTTGCTATTTCCTTCCTTTTCTGCAAATCGTTGTGTTGGAAATTGTTGTTTTTGACCATTTTATTCTTCTGTTGCGTAATTTGCATTGGGGGCTATATAGCTCTTGCTCACGTCTTTGCATATTTACTCGCAGGTTTTTTTTTTCTTTCGAACATCACCTTTATTGATGAAAACCATCGAAAGTAGTTGCGAACCACAATTCAACATGCCTTTGTTTGTTTTTGTTTTTTTTTTTTGCGCGAAACTTCCACCCCAACAAACAATTTGAGGATTCTTCGACGACCACTGAATAAATGGACTGACAACTGGTGTTAGACGCATGTTAACCTAGCTTGTTTGGCGCATGTACGGTACATGAAACTATGAAAGAGCGCGCATTCTGCTTGGATATTTTTTTTGCTTTATATTTTTGTTATGTGGTAACATTTTAAGCTATCTTGAACTAACAGAAGCCACATCATACGGCCCTACAAAATACGCGAGTGTCTCAAGTCGTTTTGGCGAAATGCATCTTGAAGCTCCAAGTTTTTCACTTCAAAATTTTCAGGCTTTTGCTGCAGCTTTGTAGCAATACTTTGACGCTTCCGTGTTTCCCATCCACTTCTCTCTTGTAGATATTGCTTTCTGTACTGCCTGTGCCCATGTGACTCATTCACCAAAAATTCCAAACCCTTTTCACGTGTTTTGGCCTCTTTCCCTCTCTCTTTCAAGTCTTCAAGTCCAATATCTCCCCACCTGTTCTCCCGGCCGTGCCCTTTTCCAGGGAGCGGGCTAACCCCCCACCCCGCGAAGCGCTATTTTTTCTTTTTGGTTGTCACTTTCTCAAACCTGTTTTCCCTCGCACGCAGCTACGCGCTTCGCTGTTCCTCCACCTCCCTGTCTCCACCTTTCAGCTCGAGGACTTTTCTCGGAACCACAAAACCTGTGTAAAGTAAAATTACTCTCTCCCCTCCAGCAACCCCCCCCCCCCCACACACACACACCATCGTCTCCACTGCTCGTCTTGGAACCGCGCGACTCATCACAATAAGACATTCTTGACTGCACGGCGGAGCTCAACCACGTGCACAACCAACGCGACGAAAATGCATGCACACTCGAGCTAGCACCGTTCATAGTGTGTGCACGCGAAAAGCCACACTCATATATTAGGAGAGCTCCGACGCTGTTCGTACCGCCTGCAAGATCTTTTGTAAGTACTAAAACTCTTTTACCTTGATATACGTCTGGAAGTTAAAGTGGTTTTTGTAGTAAATGTTGTTTTGACTACATGCGCCTTTATTTTTTAGGCAGGAGAAGAGAGCGAGCCAAAAAGCACGAGGAAGACTTCTGTGTACCCACTCTCATTGCGAAATGGCTTGCTTGACTTCGTGCGCAGTGGAATTGTGGCCGAATGGTGAGAATTTAATTTTTCGTCTTTGGTGAGATGAACTCACTAAAGATTCACTACTTTGGCTAACAGCGGGTTTGAACTCATATGACTTGAGATAGGATGCATTCGGGAATATGTCCTTTACCGCTTATGCACGACGGAAATCAGAACCGCTTAATTAATTTTCCACTGCAGACTAGTTGGTAAGCATATGTGTAATACTTCCGTAGTGTTTCTTTTTGCCTTCTACTCTTGCAGACTCAATAGAAAATCCGCAATTACTGGTTAAAGCTTTTGCCCAAGTTCTCTCGCAATGAAAGAGGGCATTACTCTGGACTATAAGACTAGTATTTTTGTGTGGTTTTCAAGTTGCACTTTCGAATCCAACTATAGCATGCATGCGAAGCAACTAAGGTAAAACAAAGGTGCCCTGAGTTCCTTGCGTTCAGCGTATTTCGTCAAAAATCGCAAGCCGCATTTTTAACCTCATTAAATAAAACTAATCAAAAATGTTGTTTTGACGTCCATGTGGAAGAGACGCTACAACCTGTGCATGTTTACTGGAATAAAAAATTACCTCGCAATTTAGAGATACGAGTTATATTAAAACAAAATAATACATTAATCTGTTTTCAATATCACATTAATTTGCTTATCTCGCATTGAATATATTTACTGGGAGTGCGACACGACGCATTAAACTAAATTAAACCATTTGGTATAAGGGAAGTTTAGTAAATTAAATTCCACTTTGTGCAACTAATGTGGTGCTGGTTCTTAAGAATAAATTAAAAATTATCCTGTAAAATATGTTGCTAGTGTCTTCACGATGACTGTGTTTCACAGAATTCGGTGTTATTTAATCATTTTTGTTTTTGTTCTGTGATGGCCATAATTCAACTTACCATGACATCATGCATCTCTTTGCAGGCTTGGCGCTTCGTGAGGCCATCGTGCAAGAACTGGACGAGGAATTTCTTTGAATGCAGTCCAGCAGTCCCCTTGCAAGTGGAGTGCAACGATTACTTTGGATATGACTGATCAGTTCACTGGAGGACAGCTCCGTTGAGCGCTTTATGGATGCCTTAGCCGTGCCGCAGCAGCTTGCCGAGATGCTTTGTCCAACCTGATCGGCACGCACCAAACTTGAAAATAAATTGTTTTCCCACAGCCTCTGCCACCATGCTCTTGGGCCCCTTTCTTTACTCCCCACGGTGGCTGGTGGTAGCGCAAACCATCCTGTGTGCGCTAGAAGCGTGATTCTTGTAACTCAAAGCAATAAACGGGTATTTTTTCTGGAATTCTTTCGCAACCTCATTTATGAATATTTGCTAGGTAGAATGGTATGTATGTACATCCATCCACAGTGCCGGTCATTGGCGAGTGGGTTAATTGCATGTGCCAGCGTTCGAAAGCTGGATGCCATTATTCGAAAGCTGGAAACCATTATTCGAAAGCTGGAAACCATTATTCGAAAGCTGGATGCCAATATTCGAAAGCTGGAAACCATTATTCGAAAGCTGGCTACCAATGTTTGAAAGTGGGCTACCAATGTTTGAAAGTTGGATGCCAGTATGAGACCTTTGCTGGTCCATGCTGCAGAACGAACATCGGGACTGCGTTGGCCGCTTGATCGGCCGAGCGTTGGCCCAAAACTGGCATGAAAGTAAGGCCAATGTGTGAAGTGGTAGCGCTCGGCCCAAATGCCAGTGTAGGACCGATGTTCGTGCCAAGTTTTGCCAACACTCGCGCGACGTTCGGCCAATGTTGTTGTGCTGCCTGGGACCTAGCTGCATGTTTAATGATGATAAAATAGCGTCGCGAACTTTGTTTTTTTCAGATTCTGCTCATGATTCCGACTGCTGATCGAAAAAAAAAAACGCAGAACAGCAAGTTTTCACGCCTTGATCTGTCTTCGAGTTCGTCTAAACGTATATTAAGGGCGGTCGTTTCGGTGTGAATAGCGTCCGACACTCCATGGGAATATCATTTTCAAAGTAGGATTGTGAAGCAGCAATATTAGCTTCCACAGCCGTTAGTCGGTCATGAAAATGGCTCATTCGCTGTTCGAGATTTATTTGCATTTCCCTTTATTTCGCTAATCTGGGACTGGACTTCTGAGTGATTTTGTCCATTTTACTATTCAGTGCTTTCAGTAAAGCGACAACGTCGTTATGACTCTTGCTAGGATCATCCTTGGGAGGCCCGGGGTTTAGTTCGATACCCCGCCCCCAATAGAAGCAACTTCAACCCATGTAGACATTCAGTACCAGAGCTAAACAAAACATCTGGGCGTGGAAAGAACGGCAGGTTTGCATTGTTTGTGCGTTGACAGAACAAGGAGAGACTCGGACCAACCTGCATGAGAGAGCAGAGGTTCTGGCGCGTCCGCATAGCTGCTGCTGCTCTCTCATGCCCACTGAGGAACCAGGCGTTCAGTACGTGGCTAGACATGCTCCGGGGACATGATGCTTCCGTCGATGGGGCTTGCGTCAAGGACGAGGGCAGCGTGAACCGACACGCTTCGGGTGGTACCCTTATAAAAATGGTCTGTAGACAGTCTATAGACTTCTTTTTGACTCTGCTGACTTCCTATAGATATTGCTTTTTGTCTATTCACAGTCTATAGACTGTCTATCGACAAAAGTCTACTAAAAGTGCATGGCCATCAATCTATAGATTGTCTATAGGTTGTCTATGTCATTTGTATTGCCTATAGGCTGTTCTCTTGGATTTGTCTATAGACAGTCTACAGACTTTATAGACAAGCCTATAGACACTGTATAGACTGTCTAAAACTTTTTTTTGTAAGGGTAGCGCCGGGCATCGCTCATCCGTCGTCGGTGATGCTGTAGAAAGCGTCGCAACTGGACAACGCTCATCTGTCGGCAGCATAGAGTTTCTTACTATTACCTAGAGGGAAAGCTGGCAGCCCGTCTATGGGAGTTTGCATGGAGATCCCTCGTGACCACTCCAGCCACCATGGCGCTCAAAGCATCATGGGGCGGTGAGCTACCGACTGCAGAGCTACAACTTTTGGCCAAAAAATAATAGAAAAATAAAGCAGTTCGATAACTACGAATGTTCTAACATTCAATATCCCGTCTGTAAATTGCAACAAACGAGCAGAGAAGCATGCAAATGCAAATTTTGCCCAATATAAGAGATGGCTAGCTTTCCTATTGGCCAAGTAATGAACACTACAAAACTAATATTTCGTGATTAACAGGCGGATTTTTAAAAGTAAATATGTTTTCCAAAAAAATGTTGTTGCTTAGATACTTTAAGAAGCTTTTAATGGCATTTCGGAAAAGTGAAACCTTTTATTGGCGTCGTGTGTCGTTGCGTTTTCACTACTATGGCTTTTGAACACTGCCTAGCGCGAAAGTTGTCTGCGCACACACGAACAGCGTTTTCGGAATGAAACATTTTAGTAGTGCCACTCCGTGTTCCCGAAAAACAAGTCGCTCACCGTCCCATGATGCATTGAGCGTCCATGGTGGCCGAAGTGCAGCGCCGCCAGCTTTCCCTCTAGGTAATAGTAAGAAACTCTATGGTCGGTAGCGATGTACTGCGCATGCGTCGTAGATCCGGCGGGATCGGTGAGATGAAATCTGCTGCAGCACAGGTGGATCAGCAGGCCAGTAATATCTGCATTAGAAAGCAGAAGTTTTGGTGTATCCGCATAGCTGTTGCTGCCTCATGCCCACACCTATCATATTTTTTTATGCGAAGCATATTACTAGAGCTACACTACAGCCCGTCGAGCGCGGCAGTGGAGCTACCATTGACCTTTAGCGTGACCACGTGACACCACGTGACAACATGACGTCACAGCAGAGGAGAGATGGGCTGCCGGCTCGCGCGGTCGGCCGCGGCGGTGGAGGCTCCACATCAGAGGCGCGGCGGCTGACCACGTGACAACATGACGTCACAGCAGAGGAGAGATGGGCTGCCGGCTCGCGCGGTCGGCCGCGGCGGTGGAGGCTCCACATCAGAGGCGCTGCAGCTGACGACGTGACGCTACAGCAGCGGTATAAAGCTGAGCTTGCCTCGCTCTCCGGACACTTACGAGGCGGCCAGGTGTTGGGATGCCGCCTAGAATGCTGTTGTAGCCGGTGCTGGGGCAGCGGTTGTACACTCTGCATTGAATTCACCGTTGATCCCGTATATAGCTGCCACGGCAATCCTTGCTACACTTCTAGTGGTTGTATTAAAATGATCAAGTATTCAACCAAGGAAAGCCATGTATTACCAAGCCTAGCCATCAATATGCTTCGCATCTCACTAGGCTTAACCTTAGCTAAGCCTCAGCCATTTTTTCTTTCCGTACTCCTCTGCGTTGTCCTTAACTTAAGCTGGCTATCTTCTTAAGTTAAGGATGCTCTATCTTAAGTTGCGTAAGATAGAGCCATATATCTGCACGAAAACCCGGCGTCGCTCAAAAAGTAGCGGCGTTACAAAACTCGCGTTTGGTCGAAACGGTGTGACGTCACCAAAGGCGAGGGGAAAATACGAACTGTTAACCGGTAATAGTCAGTACTAGTACCTACAAGTGCACCAACTACAAAAGAATAGGTTGAAAGTCAAACAGCGCGACGACGAAGACCGCAGCAGAAGAAACACAGGGCGTGCGCTGTCCTGTGTTCTGTCCTGAGCGCCGTTCTTGTCTTCGTCTTTGCGCTGTTTGCCTTTCAATATGCACTATCAACTCGGCCCTTTAGCTGTTTTGCTGAAAGAATAGAATATAGTTAGAACTGAACAGGAATAGAATTAGAATGGCATCGGAATAAAATTACAAAGGAATTGAAATAGATTTGAAATGTAATTGAAGAAAATTGCCGCACATTGTCAATAACACGCCAAGAGTGCACATCATAAATTCCCACCTTCGGCAAAGAATAATTACACAATTTGTCACGTGCTTCTCTCATATGTGTTGTGACTCTAAACTGCTTTCAAGGTCTCAATTCAATATCGTTTGACTGATTCCTTTCTATATGAAGTCGTTATGTAAGAATTCAGTACATTTTAGACACTTTAAAGGACTGATGCTTGCAAAAAACTAAATGAAAATACCATCACTCTGGGCGTTTACATGAGCTCGACGAAATCGGGTCGAGTAGGCCGGTCGGGCTCAAAGCCGCCAGTCGGACTATCGGGCAAAGCGAGCGCCTGATCGGGCTGGGTCAGCCCGACCCGTGCTGGGTCAGCCCGACTGCAGGGGTAGGTTGACTCAGCCCGACCTGGCCGGCGAAGTGGCTGTAAACGATGTCGAGTGAGAGTCAGGTAATACGAGGGGATAAGCTAAATGGTAACCTGCTTTTCTCTTGCGCCGTCGTGCCTCCGAGACAGCAGTTATGCGCCGCGATCTTGGAGGCTGTCACTGCAGGCTCGCATTGCGAAGCTCGGCGCGGGGCGGCGTTGCAGTTTTCCCGGCTTCGATTTTCTAAGATCGAGTTCATGTAAACACGCAGACATCGAGTCGGGGTGACCTCATTCAGCGCGACGTCTGACTCGACCCGTTTCTGCCGGGCTCATGTAAACGAAGCTGCTGGTTCCCTATGAGGGCTGCCGCGAGACCCGAAGATGCCCACTTTAGAAACAGGCTTATTTTATATACCCTCACAAACGGATGGGCTTGGCCGGTAGACGTGTATTTTCATTGCGAAAGCAATACTGCTTGAGGTTTGCGCTCTTGGCCATCGTCCCGGAGTATCCACCATTGACCTTTAGCGTGACCTATCTGTGACGTCATACCTGCTGTGGAAAAGTGGGGCCCCAACTCGGCTCGTCGCGATCGTCCCAGCCACGGTGTAAGAATATTCTTACACCGTGGTCCCAGCGAATCCTCCATGCCACAGCTGCGCGTCGCTGCCGCGAGGGGCGCTCGCTGTACGTGACATCATACCAGCTGTGGAAAAGCGGCCCTCCCAACTCGGCTCGTCGCGATCGTCCCAGCCACGGTGTAAGAATATTCTTACACCGTGGTCCCAGCGAATCCTCCACGCGCCGCTGCCGTGGGGGAGGCGCTCGCTCTACGTGACCAGCCAAACCAGGCGCAGCCAGGGCTATTGCTTTCGCAACTTACCGGGCTTAACCAAGCTAAGCCTCTGCCAATTTTTTCCTTACAGATTCAAAATAAACTGTATTGCCCGCTTGTGTGTGTGCGCCGTTCAGGAAAGGGACAGCACAGAAGACGTAGCATTTGAAAGAGATTAGGCGTAGAGAGAGACAGTTCTATATTTAAGTGCCCACTTCGGCTCCCTATAGGGAACGTTTCTGCCTTTCCTTTGCCTGGGCAGCATTGGGTTGCTTGAACGAGTGATCGCTGCTGCGAGTTAGAATGCAAGTTCTTGGTAATGTGGTGTCAGTAGCAGGATATTGGTTGCCTTGCTTGTCCGGAACGCCTAGAAGGAGGCTGTCTGCGCTAAAAGGGACAGCTACTCTGATGCTAACAAAACAATGACAGCGATAGACAGTAAGGACATAATACAAGAAAAGGGGAAGGTGAGAAATTAGCCGGTGTTTAACTCCGCTTAAACCGGCGTGTGACGTGCGAAAGAGCGGTGGCGTAAATGGTGACGCCACAAGCGACACCATAGTAATGAAATGGTACTGCTCTCAAAGCTGTGAACTCGTTCGGAGGCCGTTCGGACCAAATTTTCGGAAATGACCCGGGTCAAATTTGAGGTCGCCATCGTGTTGAGCACGGTGAATCATGGTTGGACATCGATTTTGGTCAAATCGGCCAAGGTCCAATTTGGAGGACGCCCGGGGCAAATTTCTGGAAATGACCCGGGCCAAATTTGGAGGTCGCCATCGTGTCGAGCATGATCAGTTATTGTTGGACATTGGTTTTGGTCCAAATCGGGCAAGGTCTAATTTCGGCGGTGGCCCAGGCCAAATTTTTTCGCTTGGTGTCACAGTTGCTATGGCAACGAGCGATGCATAAGCAAGATGCGCAAGCAAGATTTTTGCTCGGCTCTGACGACCGTATGATTGTTTTCGCGTTAAAAGGAGACCACAAGAACACGCAACCCATCTCGCGCATCTGACCGTCGATAAAAGCATCTGAAAATGAGCTCAAAGGATTTCAAAAAACACAGGACGGTAGAAGGAGGCGCCGATAATGGTAATAGCAACTGAACATTTACCGTAACATCACCGTTCCCTTCCACTGTCCTGTGCTTTATGCGGTTCTTCTGGGAATTATTATGTCTCACCAACTGGCCTGCAGCCACGCCATTATCAGTTGCATCTGAGCAAACAGTGGAGTCGTCAGAGCGCCTTTTTCTGTCGCGAGGAACGAAGATAGGCGCGTCTGCAGAGAGAGGTGTCAGTGTCTTTGTCGACCGCAGGTCCACGTGCGCCAACGTGCTGGTGACGACGACGCAGCTGGTTCCGGCGCTGGCCAAGGTGCTCCTCTACGGTCTGGGCGGCGTGTTCCCCATCGAGAGCGTGTACAGCGCCACCAAGATCGGCAAGGAGTCCTGCTTCGAGCGCATCGTGTCCCGCTTCGGCAAGAAGTGCACGTACGTGGTCGTCGGCGACGGCAAGGACGAAGAGGCGGCCGCCAAGCAGGTGAGCCGCTGCGCGTGCGCAGAACCAGCGCAGGACAAATTCCCCTCTTCCCAGTTATCACTACTGTCTTCCTTGCTCCTCATCACTCCACTCTAAGCCCCTCTGCGCTCATCCAGTCTGCCGTAAACGAATCTACGCTCCTTAGGGCATATTGGCTTCATGTATGCCATCCTCACAACACCCATAATTGCAGTGATTAGGGGGTCGTAAACAGAGTTGCAAACATTATGCACCAAAGTTTATCTCTCGGCTGTAAATGGGTGCGCCTATGGCCAGTATACCGCAGGAGATCGCTAGTCTGAGGGATCAGCTAGGAGAGCTCTCCTCTGATGATGCCGAAAGCAGGTAGATTTTGCCTAGGCTGCAACCATGCCTCGGCGGTCCGCATTTGCTGAGTCATGTTACCAGAGCGAAACTTTTATCGGGAGGTTAACTGCTTCCGTTAAGCAGGCAAAGAAACAGGCATGGAGGAGACAGCATGCAAGTTACTTCACTGCCAACAAAACTGGCACGATTAGCTCCTGAGTCCGCACAGATCACTTTTATTAATCACAGAGTTCCGTCCTCTTTTAAATGAAGAAACCATTTAGTTCAGTGCGATTTTCGGGGCTTTAGGACTGTGCCAGTCTGTTGTTATGAAAAGAAAAAAAAGCTTTCTTCCAACTATTAAGGCACTACCATTGGTTCTCACCAACTGCCCTTGCTTTTCTGCGTCAACAGATTGTCAGATTGTCAACAGATTCGTCTCCAAAATTTTGTAAAATTGATATAAGCGCTACGAACGCGTGGCCGCCGCGCTAGGCCTGCAGAAATGCATTTTACAGCGCAAGTTGCGCAATGGACGCCGTCCGCAGCCTCGCGACGTTCGGTGTCCAGTGCACAGGATGAGCGCCGATGCAGAACAGGGTCCTGTGACCCGACAAGCACAGGTGCGCAGCAGGGGTAGACTGACACTGAACCTAACTAACTAACTAACTAACTAACTAACTAACTAACTAACTAACTAACTAACTAACTAACTAACTAACTAACTAACTAACTAACTAACTAACTAACTAACTAACTAACTAACTAACTAACTAACTAACTAACTAACTAACTAACTAACAAACTAACTAACTAACTAACTAACTAACTAACTAACTAACTAACTAACTAACTAACTAACTAAATAAATAAATAAATAAATAAATCGGTCGTCCGGTCGGTCGGTCGGAATCAAACGAATAATCAATCGTCGCAAAAGAAAGGAAAGATTCTTGAAGATTGCCGACTGTTACGTGCAATGCGGCCTCTTGGCAATGCTGGATGTGCGCACGTTCGAATATTCACGCCATTAGTAGCCACGCGCACCGTTTCTTGGCACCGAGATACGGGCAGGACGTAAATGGAATGTGCATAATAGCGGTCTTTTTTTTTTGCGTGTGGTAGCGAAAGCATTCGCACTTGTTGTGGCAAAAATAACCTTGGGATCTGTCAAGAACAGAAGCTCTTTGAAAACTCAGTCTTGGTACATATGCAGTAGCTAATTTATGTGGTTAACTAATACGATGTGAACGGATAAAGTTATAGCCGCGTTGCTCCAAAGACTAGGAAGTATTTTCTGTTGCTGGTTTTAGCAGTGAGCATTTTTAATTCTGGGCAGTACCATAAAATGTAAACGGTGGGAGGTAGCTGAATGCAGAGCTTATATGACGATTTGCAGGAAGAAATCACTAATTTTCGGATCATCGCCTGCTTTGTCAACGGCACTTCATCCTGACGTCATGCTGTCTGTTGGTGCACTTGGCAGATTAAGTGCTGGCAAGATTCAGAGGAACAGTCGAAAAGAGAGCGCACTGTGCTAGAACTGACTATAAAATGAGTGGTAATGTAATCAGCCTGTTTCTATGGCGGCTGTGGGTGACCGTCATGATCACTGTTTATTTCGGCGTCATATATAGCGTTTCAATTTCGCCTCGGCCGCCTTTGAGAACTTGTGAATATTGATACTTAGGCAATTCCTAGTTGAAGCTTGGGCAGTCTAGCACAGCGCCAATTTATTGACTGAGCTTACTCCACTTAACTGTTTAGTCGGATACAACTTAAGAAGGCAGTGGCTTTTCCCTGTCAAAGGACCCCCTCCAGCCCATGGCGTCGGCCGATTCTCATGACCCTGCTAGAGTGACAATGCAAGGAGCGGCGCCACAATGGAGAGAGGGTCTTACCCCAACTATGGACAGAGGGGACTATCCCCTTTCATCTGCCACTCCCTGCAATGTCACCCTAGCAGGACAATGAGAATCGGCGGATGCCATTGGCTGGAGGGGGGTTTCTTTGACGGGGAAAAGCCGCTGCCTTCTTAAGTTGTATCCGACTATAGTTGTCCTCAGTTGCATTGGAACTGGGGCGTTTAGGGCATAGTCACATCAGGGGGGACGTAATGGCGCATCTGCGTGCTTTGTTTTTTTCTTCCTGACGATGACCGAGCCACCCCATTTCTCGTTCGCAGATGGGCTTTCCCTTCTGGCGCGTGAGCAGCCACTCGGACCTGGCGGCGCTTCACCACGCTCTCGACCTGGGCCACCTGTGAATGGCGGACGGGGTCCGCCCTGGAGTGACAAGGGCGGAACCACCGCCGCCACTGATGAGGAGACCACCACATTCCGAAACTGGACGTCTCGTCTGGGGATAAAGAAAAAAAAAGAAGAAAACGTGCAGAAACAACACGCCCATCTTCATCTACACGACGGACTGGCCCAGTGCCCGCTGGCCCACAGAGACCGTCGACTCCAGCGTACACTTCTTACGCATGTGCCGGAAGAGTGCGTCCGAGTCGTGAACTGTGCTGTTGTAGTAGTCGTTCGGGTGGCCGCCATTTTAGAAGAGAGGAACACTGCAGCCACGCGAACGTCTAGTACCTGTGTGTGATTTTCTGTCCGCATGTGCTTTTTTCTAGGCATTCGCTCGGGGCGTTGTAGTGATCGGATGGTGATGCTACAGTATGTATGTGTGGAGAAGAGAGGGTACCTGTAAGGGTGGGTGAGTGGCTGATGTGATGACCTAATCACCCGCGCTCGGGGAGACGGGACAGGAAAGGAGCCCCAACTGCAGATTCCTGTGTATAGAAAGCACGTGCCAAAGAACTGTCCGCGTCCTAATCACTTCGGCGGGCCCAGTCCTGTGTCGGCGCCGCTATAGATGCCGACAACGAAAGCGACCTGTCGATCGTGATGCTATACTTCGCTCCCGTGGTTGCCAGGAAACGCTGCAAAGCACGCCCGAGGCATCATAAGTTTTACACTAGCTGGGATGTCTGTATGCTTTATGTGCGCAACCTATGACGCGGGAAGAAACACCAACGGCAAGCTGTGAACGCGAACACCGAAGTAGAAAGAATTTGGTTGATGCGAGTTCAGTAAAGGGTGGCGGTCTCTGTTGACTTGCGACATGCGATAACAGCCAGACGGCTGTTAAGGTTTGAAGGGCAACCGCGCTATTATGTACGAGGCACCAATGAAAACTTGCAGGTTTTGCCAAAAGTATGAACCTAATGCGTTTGCATCTAGGCCGTGTTGCTGAAGGTGAGGGGAATTATCGGTCTCAGCCTTGCTCACGGCAGTACGCCCACGTGGCAAGCATAGGTGCTCAAGCATAGGCTTTTTTTCTGTGGCAGATTAACGTCGAAGGCCTGGCAGGCTTAGCCAGTGCTGATCTGGACCGCAGTAACAGAACGAGCGCTGTCGGTGCAGTCGCGATCATTTCGGGGGAGAACGCGTGATGGTAGTGGACACCGTTGGCATCCGTGTTCTCGGCATCCTCGGGCCGCTACAGCCGCAGAGGGGAGCAGGTGGACGACAGCCGCTTGCTAGGGGAAGTCCTCGAGGGCAGCACCGGCCAGCAGTGGCGCTAGACTCACGCTGACAATTTGGCCTGTACGGGGAACAGGAGAGCGCGACAGGGGACGATGGGCGCTGGTCGTCGCTCTTCTTTAACGCCGTCGTCTTTTGCGGCGCTCTTCGTTTTACCAGCCTCAGTGGACCAACCTTCCCGACGGCGTGCTCTACTGAACTTGGCCTGCACGCCTAAATACACAACAGCCTCCCAATTCACTCGCCTCATCTTACTGCTGGTCTTTGCGGTCTGGCGCTCAAAGGTCAAGGCCTCGACTGTGCCTATCCGGAGATCATATTGTTCTTGTTGTTATAAGTTTCCCACTTCCGCAACTGCCGTCTCCTCTAACGCCTGCGCATAGTTTTCTCCTGTTTTTTTTTCTTTCTATTTTCTGTTCATACGTGCTTGAAATCATACGCGTGGTTGTGTCGGCTACGAAGTTTCAGCGAGGTCGAGTAATCAAATGTCAGCAACTCGCAGCTTGAGCGCAAACTGAATACGTTCGTTTGCAATACAGCAACGACCAGTAAGCCCTGTGTCCTTGCGCGGCGTACGAAAGCCAGCAGTTCATCTTTTGCCGCCACCACCCATCATATTTATCTCTTTGATTAATTTCTGGCAAACAACCCGTCCTCACTGGCGTGAAATAATTCCTTAGAAAATTTGTAGGTAGCTTCGATTTCGGTATTATGTTGCCGTTGAAAACTGCGGGATGCCGACACACGCAATTCGTTGTTCTGAGGCGTTAAACGAGCGCTTCAAGGGGCGCGCATGCAACACTTGTGAAGGTGTAAAAATCGAGGGCTTAGGCATATCTCGCCACGCGATCATGGTGGCGTCTATTTCACGTATCGCGCGACACTGGAGTGAGGGCTAAACATTACCAGACTGGGCCGTCAGACCCCTTCTGCACAAAGAGGGACAATTTTATGGCAATTTGTCGACGGCCTGTTTTCTAAAAACGCTAGAGAACAAGCCCTTCAAAGTATAATGCCGCATTATTAAAAGCGGAACACCCAGATCACTACATATACTTGAAAGCCTCGAAGGCAACAGGTTTCGACCTGACTACGAACATTGAGCGAGAGGGTGGTTTCTTCGTCGACATCTTAGCCGCAAGACACGGTTGCCGAAGCTGTCGGGGAAAAAAAATGTTGTGGGCGAGGCTTTGATGCGATTTTAGTGCACCTGGCTGCGAAACACGCGTTCTTGCTGTTTCCGCGGGTTAGAGCCGAATGAAGGTACTGAGCCCGCTTTGCTGTCGTGGTAGTCGCCACTTACGAGTTGCTCCGGAGGACTTTGCCGAGTCGCTTCGCTTCTTGCGAGCGTGGCCACCCTGCGAAACGCTTGCTCCCGGAAAAAGTTCGAAGCCAAAGATGTGCTCGTCAAGGAAGGGGATCCAAGGAAATATACATGAAGTGATCGTAGCTTCGTTGCGCTGCTGCCCTGGTAACCAAGAACCAATAAAGGTGATGACTCATTGTAGTCTGTCATACTTGTTTTCGATTTTTCAGGATGGAAACCAAGAAGGTTTCGAGTCACGTATCATAGCTTGTGCGAAGGTGTCATTATGCAAGCCGGACCCACCACCAGTAGAGATGTTCGCACGTGCTCACAAGCAACTGACCTGGTGCGATATCAACAGTCATCAGGCGGCGCGGCCGTCAGCGATTCCTATCAACGGCATTGTAGGTGGAAACGTCACAGCTTCGCAGCTACAAAAGGAGACATCCATGATCCCACCGGTTCACTTGGCAGCGGCGACGGCAGTGGTGGCTTAGTTACGCAACGCTGAGCACTTTCCTGCTTCTTCACTGCAGGTTGGTAGTTCTTGATAACTTATCTTGTATATTTCTGGTTATCATTCTGTCGTCGCTGCTGCCAACTTTTTGTACTGAGTGTGTTATACTTTGATTACATTTTTTGTACCGAGCATGACGAAAGATCTAGCGAAAGTCGAAAAAGAACTAGAGGCAGAATTTGCTCGCTTTAAGGAAGAATGCAAACAAATACTGAAATTCTACAAAGAAGCATTAGAAAGATGGTTTTGGTTTGGTTTGTGGGGTTTAACGTCCCAAAGCGACTCGGGCTATGAGAGACGCCGTAGTGAAGTGCTCCGGAAATTTCGACCACCTGGGGTTCTTTAACGTGCACTGACATCGCACAGTACACGGGCCTCTAGAATTTCTCCTCCAAAGAAATTCAACCATCGCGGCCGGGATCGAACCCGCGTCTTTCGGGTCTGCAGCCGAGCACCATAACCACAGAGCCACCGCGGCGGCCGAAGCATTAGAGAGAGATTGCAGAGCTGAAATCCGGGAAGTGAAAACCGAGCTAAACAATATGAAAGACAGTTTGGAGTTTGCTTATACGTCAATTAACGAGCTGTAAACTAAGGTGAAAGCTCTAAAATCAGAAAAACAGAAGGTAGCACAAGAAAACGAGGCCTTCGAGGCCACGATCTTGGATCTGGAAAACAGCCATCGAGAGCATGAAACTCGCATTGTTCACATAGAACAATACAGCAGGAATAGGAACCTCGAAATTCAGGGCGTAACAAAGCTAGAGGAAGAAAATGTTGTTAGGATTGTTTCACAAATTGGCCATGCCATACGTGAGGAAGTCGCAGAAAGTGACATTGAGGCTTGTCATCGTGTGCCCACTCGGAAACCTGATAAGCACAACATTTTAGTTCAGTTTAAATCCCGGTCAAAGCGAGATGCTGCATTAACAAAAGCGAAACGCCTGAGTTTGACAAGCGAGGACATGGACATTGAAAGCAAAGAGCCATTTTATGTGAATGAACATTTATGTCCGTCGCAGAAACGACTTCGAGGAACGGCAATACAGAGGAAGCGTGAGCTTGAATGGAAGTCGGTTTGGGTGTACAATGGCCAAATTTTTGCAAGGAAGTGTGATGGCGCGCCTGTCATTAGGATTCTGCATAACGCAGATGTCTACAAAATATGCTAGTCATTTGTTACTGCGTGTTAGCCATCACTATGAAGTACAGAGAATTTGCCTTTCCCAATCATCTCAACCTTCAAGACCCCTCGCATAAGTCTGTTTTGCATTTCAACGCCCGCTCAGCTACAAACAAACACGGCCAGATAGTATGCTTCCTAAGTCAATTCCAATTTTGCTTTGATATCATAATGATATCAGAAACGTGGTATCAAGAAAACTGTAATCCACTCCTGCTTGATGGTTACAATCATTATTTGATAAATAGAGAAAATAGGAGAGGCGGTGGTGTGGCAATTATGCTAAAAAATGTGCGCAATACACTGTGATACCAGAATTTAGCCTTATCACGAATGAATATGAGATACTGACTTTGAGGTGCAGAGGTGAAGTGATATCTGTTTTGTACCGGCCCCCTGATGGGAATATTAACGCGTTCTTGAAGTTTTTCGATGTCTTTCTGTAATGTGTTTCACTAAACAGCTTCCATTTTATTTGTTTTGGTTTGGTTTATTGGGGTTTAACGGCCGGAAGCAACTCAGGCTATGAGGGACGCCGTCTCCGGAAATTTCTACCACCTGGGGTTCTTTAACGTGCACTGACATCGCACAGCACACGGGCCTCTAGAATTTCGCCTCCATCGAAATTCAGCCGCCGCGGCCGGGATCGAACCCACGTCTTTCGGGTCAGCAGGCGAGCGCCGTAACCACTGAGCCACCGCGGCGGGGCCCATCTTATTTGTGCTGGTGACTTTAACATCAATATCCTTGTAGACAATAACAGAACATATGATCTTGCGGGAAATAGAAATTTGCGGGAATATGGTGGCCGCGGCTGGCGAAGGACAGGGTTAATTGGAGAGACATGGGAGAGGCCTTTGCCCTGCAGTGGGCGTAGTCAGGCTGATGATGATGATGATGATGATCTTGCAACTACGCTGCAGTCATCTGGTTTTTCAAACGTAATTACGAGTCCCACAAGAATTACCGCCAGTTGCTCATCTACCCTTGACCTTCTCATTACAAATATGGAAACCAATGTTTCTGACGCCGGTACTATCACTTCCGATATTAGCGACCACTGTCCGATCTTTATGTTCTACTCCAGTAACACCGGGAACAATGCATTTCATAATGAGGCCTTCTGTTTCCAGCCTGTCTCTGATACGGCACTCGAAGCGCGAGATATATGAGATAAGCTTACATTACTGGTCTACTGTTCTCGGCGAGAAAGATGTCAACAAAGCGTATTCTAAATTTCTTGAAGCCTTCGCACGTATTTACGCTAAGCATTTCCCTCTAAAAACTACTAAGCGATCGAAAAATAATAGAAAACCCTGCATTCCACACGAGCATATCTGCATGAACAGAAACAAAAACTGTCTTTACCACAGATTTCTACTCTCAAGGTAAGAAATGGCCTTGAAAGAATTGAAGACTACTAGGAATAGGTTAAATTCTACACTACGACAAGCGAAAATGACCTATTACCAGCAACTGTTCGCAGATGTTTCTAGAAGGCACCCCACTGCTATCTGGAAAATATTAAATACGGTCTTAAATCGTGGGAACATTGATCAACACCAGAAATTCGTATTACACGCCAACGAAAACTTATCTGGAAAAGAGCTTGCTGACCATTTTAAACATCACTTATTAAATATAGCAGGGCCAATCAGTAATGCGACACACGCGCCCCAAAACACAGTCAATATCAGTAATGTTCCTTTGGAAAGTGTTTTCTTCGAACCCACAAATGAATCTAAAGTTTTCAGTTCATTTCTGAACCTTAGAAACAGTAGAGCCCTCGACTTTGATAAGTTGCAAATCAAGCCAATCAAATATGTCCTTGAATATATTACTCCTGTGCTTGTCCATATATTTAATTTGGCCATTGGAACACATACATTTCCGGGCGCTATGAAAGTAGCCAAAGTATCGGTAATTTACAAAAACGGCGACAAAAACCTAATCTATAACAATAGGCCAATCTCAGTGCTTCCCGTCTTATCAAAAGGACTTCAAAAAAATAATTCTTTTCCGTATAACAAAATTCATTGAAAAATTTCATATTCTAGCGGTGCGCAGTTTGGATTTCGAAAGGGTAGATCAACAGAATCAGCGTTATTGGAAATAAAAGAAGAAATTGTACAAAACATTGACAGCAACCAATTTACACTTGGCGTTTTCATTGACTTCAGTAAGGCCTTCGACTGCCTAAACCATTAAATTTTTCTTGGCAAGTTATATTCATACGACATTTGTGGAGAACCGCTAATGCTGCTTGAGCTACCTGAGTAACAGAAGACAATGCGTATCCCTAGACAGCCAACAATCTTCCTTGTTACCTATTGTCTGCGGCGCGTCGCAGGGAAGTATATTGGGCCCCGTTCTTTTTAATATGTACATTAACGATTTAGTGGAAATTGACAAAACAGTTAAATTTTTCATTTATGCCGACGACAGTAGCTTCCTAATTACCGGCAGTGGCCCAAACACACTAGTTGTAAAATGCAATGAAATACTTGGTAACCTGTGCATGTGGTCACAGTCTAATTTTCTTAAACTTAATGCTAGCAAAACCAAAGCGATATTATTTCGCGCCCGAAATAAGATTTTTAAGATGAACAGTACACTACGATATCTAGGCCAACCTATCGAACTTGTCGAAGAACATAAAATTCTAGGCGTAACGTTTCACAGCGATTTGAGCTGGAACAATCATATCGGTCACATCTGTAAAAAAACTTTCTGTCGTTGCTGGCGCGCTATCCCGCTGTCGAATGTTACTGCCTGTAAAAGCTAGGCTTCAAGTGTATTATGGCTTGTTTTTCTCTCAAATAAACTATTGCAACCTAGTTTGGGCTACCACAACACAAACCAACATAATCAAAATCAGTGTCCTTCAAAAGAAAATTATGCGCCACATAGCAAATATTGATCCTGGCTTGACCACCGTCGATAGTTTTGCTGACTACAATATTATCCGAATTCATCACTTTTATGAGTATCGCATCTTAAAGTCATTTCTCTTTTCCACAAAAGGGTTCCAATCATTTTTTAAACGTGTATCTTCATTGACACGCCACGAACACAACGTTGCTACCCGTAACACTGACCCTTGGCTCGTTCCTCATTTTCGCACCAATAAATTGAAGTGCATAAAACACAATCTACCTGTTATATTAAATCGCCATAAAGATATGAATAACTTTTCGCGCAAAAAGCTACACGAATATTTCAGTAAATTGTAATTGCCTTCTTACTCGCATTTTGTGGTTATATAACTGTGTATATGTGTCCCATTTTGTGTGCTTTGTATATACGTATGTACTTTTTATATGTGTACATTTTGTTTAATTTTGTACTGTATAGCATTTCTCCGTATATACTGCCTGTCGCTGCTCTGTAAACGTCTCCGGGACTCAGTCAAGGCCAAGTCGGTCCTTTTAGCCCGGAGAACGTTCCAGTGCATAACTGGAGAATAAATTGAATTGAATTGAATTGAATTGAATTGAATGTTTTGGGTATCCCCTCAGATACGTAACATAGCTAGTGCGAAAATGTCATTATGTTTTGGGTATCCATCAGATTGCCACACACGTCGCAGGGGATTCACCAACACCAGTCGCGGTTATTTTTATCATTATTACTAATTACTATTAATTGCATGGGAAGATTACTACAGCTGTCAAGAACTTTGAATATAAGATCGATGAGCTCAGCAGAAATCCCCAAGCGGAAGTCTGAAATGAGGAACCGTTTGCGTTGAAAATGCGGCTTTGTTGACCGCTACGCCCACAGTGAAGAGCAGTCAGACTCTTTGAATGTGAGCTGCGGTTCGCTTTGTCGGCCACGATGCAGGTATTTTGTGAAGAGTTAATAATTACCTATAACAAAAGCGAGCGCACGAGTTGAGCCCCAGCTTTCACAGCTGTTGTGACGTCAGCGCCCCTAGCGGAAGGAGCGGGAGTTAGGCCGCCGGTGGAGGCTGCGCGTCCGCAAGCGAGCGCACGAGTTGAGCCCCAGCTTTCACAGCTGTTGTGACGTCATATCACGTGGTGCGCCGATGTAGGTCAAGTGGTAGCTACGCGGCCGTGCGCGGCGCAGAAAGGAAGAGCTCGGTTGTGCGGCTAATATGCTTCGCATAAAAACAGCCGACTGGACGAACGGAACCAGCCGACAAGAGCTAGGTCTGGCAAGCGACGATATACACGCGCTCACCTGTGTGAGCTCGTCTCCTAGCAGCTACGGATCTGATATAGGCTTCACGGCTGCGGTGTCTGGTAAATAAAGTTATGCGTCATTAGCTCTCACTAGGGAATATCGCCACATGGTCACAGATATTTGCAAGAACGTGCCAAACAAGTCCTGGCGGCGCTGGCGAGGCATTCTGATCGAAATTCGAGATAAAAAACTGGTAAGCTATAAAAACAAAAGCTGGATGTCCACTCAGCGTACCAGGATGTCCGAAGGGTAGACATAGCGTAGCAATTATGGTGTACGAGGAAATGAAAAAGGTCTGTAATTAATCCCGTAATAACCTCGGCCATTATGGGTCACTTGAGCTTGTAGCCTATCTCATGTTGCATCGTCCCAAGGTCGTCTCATTCGAACTGTTATCTACGGAACAGCAAAAAAAAAAGTGCGTGGGCGGGGCCCCGTAGGCAGTGTTTGGTCTCTCACAGGAACATTCTCACACGACGAGAACGACGAAACTCTCGGAACACTCAAGATTACGTGTCCACTTTCACCACATACACGTTGGAAGTCTTGCCTGTAAAGCAAATCGTAAGCGCGCATGGTTGAACGAAATATTTTGGAGCGGTCGCCGTCCACTAGAAGTGAGTGTTGAAAAAAAAAAGACAAAATAAATACCTGCGATATCGGCTTTCCTGAGTGCAGGACAATATCCATTGCGAACAGCTTTCATTGCGAGCTCGAGAAAAAAAAGGCTCGATAAAGCGTACCCTCAGCATTAGGGATGCTTAATTCAGATACATCGATAAATGCGACAGGGCAATAATAAATAATAAAATAAATGAACTCATCTTCATCATTAGCCTAACTACTACCATTACAGGACAAATGTCTCTCTAGTATCCCTCCATTTATTCAGTTATTAACAGTGGTAACCGCTAATAGAGCCAGGACAACCTTACACTTCAGTCAACCAAAGGACCAAGCAGGCTTTCCTAAAGGGCACTCGTCAACCGTCGAAATTCACGCTATCAGTCAGGGCACAGAGAAATGGGCAGAATGTAACGAACCACTATATATGGCCTCCATAGATTACGAGAATTCATTTGACTCAGTCGGAACCTCGGCAGGCATTACGGAATCAGGGTGCAGAAGACCCCTCATGCACAGCCCTCACACGAGGACCCTTGAGGTATCTGTAATAAATAAATAAATATGTAAAAATACTCGAGGATGTCCATGCGGCTGCACAGCCATCATAGTGCTGCATAAAGAAAGTAATAAAATGCCAATAATGAAGAGTCTCAGGCCGGCAGATACGAGTTCAATGCTCTTCACCGCTTGTTTACAGGAGGTATATAGAGGCTTGGGTTAGGAACAGTTATGGATCAGAGCTACATTAATAATCTGAGCTTCGCTGATGGCATTACCTGAAAAGAAACTCAAGAGAACATTCTGAGAAAGGCAGGTCTGGCAGTCAAAAGACAACGACAAGAAGTGGAGACAACCACGCTTGTGTCCACTTGTCCGTCGTCCCCCAGTGCTGCCATTCTCAGAATGATTACTAACCAACTCGCCCAGCAACGTACTTTGCTCAAACGAAGAAATGGAAAGCATGATCGAAGATCTAGATAGGCAAAACACAACGGTGAGTTAAAAATTAGAATGAAGGAATCTAAAGTGATGTTCAACAGTCTCGGAAGGGAGCAGCAGTTTCCAGCGAGGCACTGGAAGTCGTAAGAGAATATGTCTACTTAGGGCAGGTATAGGGACCACAGATCCGTACTACGAGAGTGAAATCACCTGAAAAATAAGAATGGGGTGCAGCGCAATTGGCAGGTACTTTGAGACCATCAGTGGCAGTTTGCCAGTATCCCTCAAGAGAAAAGTCTACAACAACTGTATCTTACCCGTACCCACCTATGGGGAAGAAACGTAGAGTCTGACGAAAAGGGTTAAACTTAAATTGAGAACAATGTAGCTAGCTGTCGAAAGAAGAGAGCAGAGCGGGAACAAACGCGACTTAATGACATCCTAGTTGAAATCAAGAAGAAGAAATGGGCTTGGGCAGGGCATGTAATACGAAGGCAAGATAACCGCTGGTCCTTACGGGTAACGGAGTGGGTTCCAAGAGAAGGCAAAGCGTAGAAGAGGGTGGCAGAAAGTTAGGTGGGCGAATGAAATGCGGAAATTTAGCGTGTATAAGCTGGCCGAGGCTAGCGCAGGAGAGCGTCAATTGGAAAGGTGTGGGAGAGGCCTCTGCCCTGCATTGGGTGAAGTTAGTCATGGTAGCGGTGGATATGCTGACGATGATGAACTCTGTTTTGTGCTAGTTGTGGCCAGCTTATCTCCGCAAATTTTTTAAAACTCCTCCGCTACCCTGACCGTCTGACGCCTCCTGCTAAGCTTTTATTCCCTTAGAATCAACTCCGGTACAATAAGGGACCATCGAACCGAATATGTTCCTGTTCTACTCGCTGAACGAATCAAATACTGCATGCACATCTGCTGCATGCATCGAACAGGATTTCGAATAGTTTTCGAGTAGTATATACCGGGTGTCCCAGCTAAATGTAACCAAACTTTTAAAAAAGGCGAAGTGTCCTAGTCCAGTGAAACAAACTGAGGGTTGTTCAAAGTTGCATGGCCTAGTCTTGAGTATTTTTTTCGCTCTTCAAAGTTAATTACTTAGTTAAGTTTAATTAGCTAACTTTATAATTATTGACTTCAGGAAGAAAGTGTCAATGAAATAGTTTTAGATCGCCTTGAAAAACCGCTAGTAGTGCTGTTTCCGTCAAGTTACGATTTCCGTAGCTTCATTTATTGGCCTTAAAAGAAATTTGTCACGTGACCAGCTGCTCGCTCACTTCTCTGCCCCAATGTGCACCCAAAATCTCATCGAAGAGAGGGCTTCAGAAAAAAACAGATTTTATTCTTTAAGGCGCGTCTTGGGACGTCGAAGTGGCACAGCTGTCATGTGGAAGGTTTTTCTTATTGTGCGAGTTGTTGTTAAAGGCCGGTAAAAAAACTACTTTACGTAAATATTACTTTGGTGCAAATGTCCCAGTAAGCTGTTTCTCAAAGCTATCTACAACTTTTCGATTGACACTTTGTTCCTCAAGTCAATAATTAAAAAGTTAGTTAATTAAGCTGAACTTATTAGTAAACCTTGAGGAACGAGAAAAATACTGCAGACTAGGTCAGACGACTCTAAATAACCCTCATTTGGTTTCAGACGGCTAGGACACCCCGTGTTTTTAAAAAGCTTGGTTACATTTAGCTGGGACACCTGTATAATGTTCGCATTGGTCACGTAGTAGTTTTCTTCGACGACTGTTTCAAAAACAGGGCCTACTTCAACGCACCACACAGTATGCCGCGGCGATTGCTCAGCGCGTTCAGCTCCGTGACGCGATTTCTGCTTGCGGTGTCGTTAATAATGCTCAAACATGACATGGCCTCCGAGACTGGGCAACGCTCCAGGGTTAAGTAATGAGCCACGACCAGAGGTCCTCCCTCTCATCAAGTCTGATACGGCGCTAGTTTGTTTGCCGTCGTCGTGAGTGGCAAAAGGCAATTTTGGAACGCCCACGATATCATTCCATAATTCCATGGTGCCATAAGCTGATAGCGCAGCCGCTAGCGCTCTTGGCTGTTTCGCATCAAAATTCATTCTGTACGATTAATCGCAAAGAAGCGAATAACCTGACTAATATTTGATTGGCATTCGAATCGGTCCGCAGATACACTGTTCCATTCGATTCGGTTTCGAAATAATACTATTCACACATCCCTAGAGCTTATTTCCAGTTTGCATCATACGCCCTGTCCATGCACAATTCTTCCTCTTGATGTCGAATTGGATGCTACTAACTCTCGCTTGTTCCCCGACCTATTTTAGCTATCTTATCAATATTGGTAATGACATTGCCGTCCTTCTCCCTTAGGGCGTATGTGATATAAATATACATAAATATATGAGTAATAAAAGTATCCAAAAATAAGACAAATTGCTGCCTTACGTTTCTACGCTAAGGGAAGCATGTGCTGTCTCTGCCTCCAATTTATTTAGCTTGCGATGCTATCGATACGTAGATAATTTCATAACTCTTGGCATGCTGTTTACGATAATGACATGGGATGCCCATGTAGAAGCGGTCTCATTTTCCCTTCCTCAATCTATTGGAATTATCTACCGCCGTAAAAATATTCTACCGTTGCAGGCGATGATGAATATGCATTAGGCGTTGTTCTGGTTGTCTTTGATTTGCAGCTTTCTTGTGTGGGTAAATACGGCTGCCACAAATATTAAGGCGGAAGCCTTCAGTGCCTCATTGTTGTAAGCAGGAGTTGTCGACAGAAATGTCACGCTTTTCAATTGGTCGAAATGGTCGTGACGACACAGTGCGCGAATTTCAAATGGGGCCAATTGTACTTTGGCTAGTAACCATGCAGCAAATTAAAGGGATCGTATAGTGATGCTCCAAATAACTGGGACTGAGTTTGGTTACTTGCTTAATTAACCAATTGGCCTAATTAACCTATCTAGTCAGACCAGATGAATAAATAAACCCGAGTAGGAAACTGGTCTTGTTGGAAAATCGAACCAGGGTCTCCGGAGTGCGAGACGAGCACGCTAACCACTCCGCCAAGCCAGCTCGATAGTTTGCAATGAACAAAGGCGCGTCTAGTGAATACGGTGTCTTCTTTCACTCCCATCTTTCTCCCTTCCCGTTAAGGCGAGGTTCTGGTGTGCACCGAGATATGCGAGACAGATACATTTCCTATCCTTAAAAACTTTACCGACGAGTAAGGGGTACAGCCGAACGGGCGATGGCGTTCTGTGGACTCCCTGACAGCGTTGCAAGACGCTGTCGCGTTCCACTCTCAGAGGCGAAGCTTAACATCTTAACCACACATCAGTGACCCAAGCAGCAACACCGCGCACAAGGCTTTCGCCTCACCGCACTTTAGGTCAACAGAGTGCCCCCCTTAATTTTAACAAACTTTTTGTTCTGTATAAAAGAATGTTGCTTGCTGTTGTCAATGTATGATATGATTTACCAATTACACTGCCTTCCATTCGTAACCTCTATATACAAACGCTCTGTTAACTAAAAAATTGCTCTTTTCTGTGGGAGAAGGCACGCTTGAAATCGTGGTTTCAGGCATGTACCAGTTGTAAAAATAGATATTTCATGACACATTCATCATTATATTCCGTCACGCCAGTTTTGTACGAAATGTTGGTGTAATTTCCTCCCCCCCTCCCCGATAGCATGCACCTCAGTCACTGTTGAAACCTTTTATGTATCTTGTTGCTTGCTGTCAATACACAGGGACGGTGAGGCCCGTGAAGCAGTGGTGCAACACTGTTTTTTTCTTGCCGTCCTCAGTTTCTTTTTTATATTAGTCGAAAATCTGAAATAAAAAATGGAATATCGATGTAACATCTGCTTTTCGCCAGTGAATAGTTTCCTCTTGACCGCTTTTAGCCTGACTCCCTTTCTTAAGCCTTCTTCATCCTCTCCGTCGTTTATCTTGTGCGTATGAATAGCCTTTGACAGTTCGGCAAGCTCTTTTATATATGGTTTGGTTTATTGAAGTTTAACGTCCCAAAGCGACTGAGGCTATGAGGGACGCCGTAGTGAAGAGCTCCGGAAGTTTCGACCACCTGGGGTTCTTTAACGTGCACTGACATCGCACAGTACACGGGCCTCTAGAATTTCGCCTCCATCGAAATTCAGCCGCTGCGACCGGGATCGAACCCGTGTCTTTCGGCTCAGCAGCCGAGCGCCGTAACCACTGAGCCACCGCGACGGGGCACCCTATTGTATCTATAGGGTGAGAGGATTAGTTTCTTAAACCGATCTTTCGCCTCCTGAGAGATCTTGCCAGTATCCTCTCTAGCATCCTACTTCCACTGCGCACTCGCTATTCTGATACATATCCTAAACACTGAAGTCAGCGCCCTTTGTTAAAGAGGAATATCTCTTCTTCAGCGAGAACCCTCTTCTTTCCCTCTTACTGCTGATTCGTGGATTTGCTTCCTCTTTACCATAGTTACCTGCGTTCCCTGTTGAAATACAGGGTAATTCGAGACATCACCAAGTTGTGGCCACTACATCTAACCCTACCGAGCTCCTTCACATCCCGCGCTATGAGAGGATTCGCGCAGATGCGGTCAATAATTTTTAGCCTCGCCGTTCTAGCTCTTATTTATTTATTTATTTATTTATACAGAATACCCCTAAAGGCCCTCGAGAGGGTATTACATAGGGGGGGGGGGGGGGCACAGGCAATTGAACAGAATAAAAAAAAACACAAATATAAAACAAACAACAAAAGCACAAATAAGACACACTGGATGAAATAAGTAAGCAAAAGAATCAATCAAAAGCACAAATAAGACACTTTGCATGACATACAGAGAATTCCGTTTTTATGTGCGGGAATTTAAAAAATTCCTTTGAGCAAACTACTGGCCTAATCGAGAGCAAACTTCACTCACGGGGTAGCATATTATGGTCTACGTTATTTGAGATGTAATTAAACGTCGGTACTTGCCTGCATTTCCTGAAATTAAGAAGAAACTGCTGTCAACTGCGAGAAAAGCTGTCGCAGACGAGAGCTATACGCGAGCCGAGCAGCTGGCTTGACGCGTTTGCCTCGCCTTCCGGCAGATGGCGTGCCCTGTCAAACCAGCTGTTCGGCTCGCGTATAGCTCTCGTCTGCGACAGCTTTTCTCGCAGTTGACAGCAGTTTCTTCTTAATTTCAGGAAATGCAGGCAAGTACCGACATTTAATTACATCTCAAATAACGTAGACCATAATATGCTACCCCGTGAGCGAAGTTTGCTCTCGATTAGGCCAGTAGTTTGCTCACAGGAATTTTTTAAATTCCCGCACATAAAAACGGAATTCTCTGTATAAGTAAGCAAAAGAATCAAAAGAATGGCAGCGCGGCAAAGAACGAAGATTACTGCATTATTAAAATTATACAAACAGAACACTAATACAATGAATCTTTTTAGTAACAAACCCTGCAAAAAAGGAAGCCATGAACAAATAAAATAACAATGTATGCGAAGAGTTAAGCAGTAGTTATTGAAGATATAAGTTTAAAATATTTATCAGGATCAGTGGTGGTTGCGATATGTGAAGGCAGAGTGTTCCAGTCAGATATTGTGCGTGGTAAGAATGAATGCGCATAGATAAATGTCCTGCACGTGAAACGTCTAACTTTAAAGGGATGATCGCGGCGGTTAAAAATCGAAGTAGGCAAAGAAAAAAAGTCGTTATGAAGTGATGGATGATGATAAAGTTTATGAAAAAGTGACAGTCGTGCAATTTTACGGCGGAGACATAAATCCTGGAGACCTGCGCGTTTCTTTAAGGCTGTGACGCTGGTGTTACGTGAATAATCGGAGTAAATAAAACGAACGGCGCGGTTCTGCAATGATTCAATGTTATTTATTAGGTAAGATTGGTAAGGGTCCCAAATAGCCGAGGCATATTCAATTTTAGGTCGAATTAGAGTGGTATAGTGGTCTTCTATGTTCACTACCCGTTCTTCCGTTTTCCGAAGCATGCATTCATGATCGGTGAACTATTTCGTTCTGCGAACTCTACCTTAGGACGTGTTTCTTCACATTCCACCAGGACACTTTATGTTTAACTACGTTAAGGTCCTCGAACACCTAGACACTTTGGACCTTTCAGAACCATGTTTGCGATCTTCCTAGGCTCACAGCAAAAAACTCCGACATGGATACTCTTTCCTACTCAGAATGATGTCTGCCACGCCAAGTAAAGCCGTCCTTGCCACTTGCAGGGGACCTCGAGGGTCACATAGTACGTCAGCGATGGGGTGTCGACTGTTAGCACCCTGCAATCGTGTACAACTCGGGGAAGAATGGTCCCTGCTCCTCCGCGCTGTCGGCCCTTGACGCGCGTAGTATCCCTCCGCTTCGCTGTCCTCGTCAACTCTGCCACCGCACGGAGCGAAGCATCAATCAGAATTAACCCTCGAGGCAAGGTCAATTTCGCACCTGCCTTCGAAGCGGTCGGGCGTCACAAGCGATTCTCCACGGCCGAAACACGCAGCAGCCTTCATCGCGGCACATATAAAAAGGAAAAGGCAGCGCAGCCCACGCGAAGCGGTATTGTTCTTCGACAAAGTGTTACAACCTTCAGAAGCATGCTGCAGGCAACAAAGACAGAGGGAGGAAAAAAAAGTGTTACAACCTTCAGAAGCATGCTGCAGGCAACAAAGAAAGAGGGAGGGAAAAAAAATAAAAGGAACGAACGTGCGAACGAACCAGGGAGAAAGAAGGAGATACTTGCTGCCCAGCCATAAAACACACTGCGCAAGAAAAAGAAGAAAAAAGCGAAGCGTGTAAAGTAAATGTAAAGGCTGCTAGCTCTGCCCAACGTCGAGAGTGCAGCATGCATATGGCCAGGAGACTGAGCCAGCGCTGACCACCGAACGAGCCTTGAACCGCGCGCGAGCACGAACGTGCGGAACGCGGGGAGGGCGGTGAACCTACTTTCCCCTACAGCCTACGCTCAGGAGGTATCTTTCCTCCTTCTCCCTTTCTCTATCCTACAGATTCTTTCGTGTCAAGCGTTCGAAAGGCGGGAACTTCACGTGGGACCCGGGGTTAAACACAAACGCATAGAAAGTTGAGCAGCGTTGTAGAAGCTGCGAGGTCGTTCATTGAGTTGTTTAATAAGAAAGCAATACCATACCGTAGAAACCCCTTTAGTGTACATTTATTGCTCAGCGACCCGGAGTTAAACACAAACGCATAGAAAGTTGAGCAGCGTTGTAGAAGCTGCGAGGGCGCCCATTGAGTTGTTTAATAAGAAAGCAGTACCATACCGTAGAAACTCCTTTAGTATACATTTATTGCTCAGAGAGTTTTGAACAATTTCAAGTTGAAAACTTGACTAGCATACAGCTGCTAGTCAAATTGGAGGCTTGCTCACGACAGGGATTCCAGCCGACGACATATAAACTCACGATGAGGCAGTCATGTTTTCATCTTCACAGAACATAAGCAGGCCTAAGTGTTCTGCGTATTTTGTTAATCTGAGTATTAATCTGCGTATTTTATTAATCTGAGTATCCAGAAATGCAGTTTTGTGAGAAAGAATCCTGCCAGCACATGTAAAGTAATTCCAGAGCTTATATATATATCAGTCAGTTCTGGCATAGCGTCAAGAGCAGATTTTAAATTATCTAGAATGGACATGTCACCTGCTTGGTTAAGACTGTACACTTTTGCTGATGGATATTTATTTTACTAAACTTCTGTTATTAGGCTTCAAAGCAGCCATGAAAACTTAATGATCTGAAAGGCCTTCCCTTGAGTTCCTTGAGATAGAAATAACAAGTCAAGCAGTGAATGAGAGGAATCATGAATTCGTGTTCGTTTATTAACGGTCTGGATTAAGTCGCACTTCAACATCGTTGCCAGCATACTTTCAGCGTGAAGCTTATCTAAGGATTCTGGAATTCGAACATTCCAGTCCACACGAGGTACATTGAAATCACCTGCTATTACTAACCTACTTCTGCCATTTGTCAAAGTTAACGAGAGACCATCAAGTCCATTAAAGGGCCACTGACCAGGGTCCGGACATTTTTGAAAAACAAGCCCACTGCATAGATGAGGCATCGAAGATAACCTCTGCAAAATACTAGAGCCATGCGCGCCCCGAAAAGCTGCGAAAATTCAAATCAAAGCCCGTTCGTTCTTTCCTTCCTTCAAAAACGGGCCCGGCCCACTACTCTGCACCCCGCTGACGTCAAGGGGGGATACTTTCGCTAAAGGCACTCCATTGGTGCATCGTTCTGACTGACGGGAGAAGGTTGGGCGTAGCCTTGGCGTCGCGTCGTCTGCACAAGGCTTTCCGCAGCGCCTTCTGTTCTGGCTCATGCCTACAAACCCGCATGAAGGAACAAAAAAAAAAACTGCGGAGGGAGCGTGCGGCGACAGCCTTGAACCCTAGCCATAAAAAGTAAAAAAAAAATAGTAAAACTGAGGGAGTTGGTTCGCCCCCCCCTCCCCCCCCGCCGTGATCACGTCACGAGACGCTCTGCGTGCACGCTCCCTTCTCAGTTTCTTTTCTTCTATGCGAGCCCCCCAAAACAAGGTTTTAATTAGTAGTGCAGCAGAGCCTTTCCCTCGCTCGCCCACTTCACCGCTCCGCACACAAACCGCTTATCTTTCGTGCATCTTGCGTACGCCTTGACTCCAATGAATGACATATGCTTTGGAGCGGAGAAAAGACACAAACACACAGAACACAAACACGCATGGAGAAAAGCAAACGGGCGGTTGCCGGGTCCGCGCTTCGCCGTGTGTTTCGAACACAACCGACTTCCGCCCCTCCGCTCGTGAAACGGTGGGGAGGCCTAAAAGAAAATGAAAAGGTGGCTCGTTAACTGGGAATGACAAACAGATGTATGAAAGGATGCGCTCGCTAACAAGTCTAGGTGGTCGAGCCGATCGCGCCTCTCGATCGCTCAGTGTGCGGAGAAAATGCAAAAACCAAGAAAAGAATTCTATTGAAGGCGGGGCCATGACGTCGCCCTGTGACGCACTCCACAGACACCACGCCTCCGGCTTACACCGGAGAAGGAAGGGGTGATTTTGCCTTGCCGAGCCTACTCGACGAGGAGCGGGAGAGAATAATTTCGAGGAGGGAATGGAAGGAGAGGAGGCTCGCTCAAAGAGAGGTAGAGAGTGTCTGCTGAGCTGGGGTGGTCAGTTGCCCTTTAAAAAACTCTACTGAGCTCCCCGGAGACCCGTATATGGCAACAATGATAAGCGGAGTCTCATTCATAGAAAACCTGCACCACATATTTTTGAATCCGTGGATAGATGACAGCAGTTCATATTTCAGAGTTCTTCTAACCAATAATGCGACACTACCCCATTTCGTTAATCGGTCATTGCGGAGTACGTCGTATGACGGAGGAAACACTTCTACGCCCATGACGTCAGGGACAACCAGGTTTCATTAACGGCAACCCCATTAGGTTCGAGCAGTAACCTCAACTATTACAACTATTACAACTATTATTATTACAATAACTAACGTTCATGATATTCGCTCTCTCCAGGTCGATCTTAATAACTTACTAGACTGGTGTCATAATTGGAAAATGGAACTCAATATTAAAAAATGCAAATCTATGAGAGTTTCACGTTCAAATACTACTTGTCCTCCTTATTTCCTTCACAGTCATCCCCTTGAAAGCATAAGATCGTACCGGTATCTTGGCATACATACTATAACTATTACTCTGTCCTGGAAACCTCATATAGAACATATAGCATCTAAAACAAACAAAACGCTAGGTTATCTCCGAAGAAATTTTACACTTGCTCCATCTTCATTAAAATCATTATTATACACGACCTACGTACGACCGCAAATGGAATACGCTTCATCCATATGGGACCCTGGACAGGTCTCACTGACACAGGTTCTGGAAACTGTCCACAATCGTGCAACTAGATTCATTTTAGGCAATTGCCATCGTACATCTAGCGTCACCCAAATGAAAAGGTCTTTAAACCTCCTGCCACTAGCTGCCCACCGTAAGCACTTCCGCATCTGCCTATTCCATAAGATTTTCTACTCTAATTTTCAACTTCGCTCTCGATGGATTCAACCGGCACCGTTCATTTCTCACCATCGTGATCATCAACAAAAGGTAACAGTGCCTCATTGGAACACAGTGACATGTGCGCAATCCTATTTTCCGCTAACCTCTAAAGAATGGAATTCCCTACCCGCATCATTAAAGGGACACTGAGGAGAAATTGAAGTTGGCTTGTATCGACAGAATACCAGCTCCTGATTACAAAAACGCCACTCATACTGACAACAAAGCTCTTGTAACGTAGAAAAGAGCAAGAACCAAAATACAGGTATCGCCGCCACAGGCCAAACTCGCAAGTACAAGCGTCATGACGTCATATAACAAAACAGTGTTGCTAGAACCAATGGTTCTAGCAACGCTAGGACACGAGAAGCACAAATCACTGAGGCGCAGCCAATGCATGCGCAAATCTCCTTGACGTCGCCAGATGGCGCCACGTGCCGGGCAGCTACGCGCTCGCCTGAAGCATCGGGACCAATCAGCGCCTGCTCGCCGGCGTTAGGCGGGTTCCCGGTATTCCGCTAGCGGTATCAAGGTACACGGTATGCTAAAGGTGTCTATTTGCGAGAACTTCGTTGACGACTTCGAGAACGAGATCCATCGTAACGCTCGCAAAACGCCGGTGCAAACGTAAGCGAAGCGACTGTAGCGACGGCCGCAATAGCCGATAGATGCCTTCAACGTGCGGCCGGCGGTAGCTTTCTTTTCGGCTGCTGCTAGGCCGCACTGCTGGCTACCAGAAATCACGGAGTCTGCATCACGTCATGTCACGTCATGTTTCACGTCACTTAGTCCTCTGTCGTCATAGCCGAATCCCAAGTTTGAATCACAGCGGCGGGAAAAACCTTTTCAACTTCGAATCCAAATTTCTTAGAAATAAATGCATTTTTCGCTGCCGGCCAAGTGGCAACAAAGCCATGACATGCCGAACTATCGGATTTTGCTATAAAAAATATATTAATAGTGCTCTCCTCAGTGTCCCTTTAACTAGCATCACTGATACAACTCAATTTAGAAGAATACTTACCACTCTGACTACATAATGACCGCTTTTGTATTTTATTGTCGTGTTGTGTTCTCCACCTACTAGTATTGTTCTTAAGCTATTTTATTAATCTGTTCCGAATTAATTTTGCTCACTTCTCTTCCCCTCTGAAATGTACTTTGTACCCTGAGGGTATCATAAATAAATAAATAAATAAATAAATAAATAAATTGTAGCAGGATTTCCGGGGAAAGTAACTTAGCGACAGCTAGCCAAAATGCCGGTCCGAGCTTCGGTCATCCAGCCAGCGATCTCACGCCGCGCGCTAGCGGAGCGGCGGCCGCCGCTGCTCATCTTCCTCTTTACAAAATAAATAAATAAATAAATAAATAAATAAATAAACTGTTAACTTTTGTCCATGACACTCAAGGAATTTCCAGTTATTAGTCTGATCTGAGCCACAGCACGTGGTGTGGCATTGTGCATTTTAGTTCAGGAGCGCAAAGGACGTAGCCTTTTCTCTATTAGCCTATACACTCGCTGGCCCGCTTAGCGCCTTCCACAACGGAGCGTGGTTTTAGTGAAAGACGAGGCTATCACGGGGAAAAGCGACGAGGCCTCGAATAACGCTGCTCTCACCGGTGTTTCCCCGTGCCCTGTTGGCCCTGCGCGTCCGCCACGGACTTGGCTCGGACTGGCACTGAGGGGCTTCGCATCTTCGCCAACGATCGCCTCAGAGGAAGTGGAGGAGGGTGCCATACCCATCTGGTATTCCATCGCGGCCCACGCTGACATCGATTCCGCTGCCGCCACCAACCGCGCGGTCGGCCTTGGCTGCGGTGTTGTGCCGGTCAAGGCGCCCTCGGCCACGGCTCCTGGATTGCTCTAGCCTGCCGGGAGGAATTATGCATGTCTCTGTCTATGTATCTATATGCTTACAGTTCTCTCGATGTGCTTAATAGTGCGAGAAATGCAGTTTCGGACACGGCTCATGCGTTTGTAAAGCTGAATCAATTTGGCCGAATTGAGTGCATTGTTCTTCCCCTACACTTGCCATCTCCTCGACCAACGTTCTACCCAACCCCCCTTCAAAGCTCTATTTCTAGCGGTAAGCTTAGTAGCTCGGAACGAGATGTTTTCTCTCTATGTCGGTGTTCGCTCACATGGAATAGTAATTCGCCTTGTCTCCTGGCGCTACCTGCACCGCTTGACGGACGGAGAGGAACTCAAAAGGATGTTTTGGCGCACGCGAAGGGCGCCTGGAAATCGCGACAGCTTCTGAGAGAATGATGACACGCAAGACAGCTTGACATAAGAAGTCGCGTTCTTTTTTCATGTCTTCGAGAGGACTCGCTTCGAAAGGGCCTGAAGCTCCGCTGTTGCGTTGTTTAGTATCAATGTGAAACGAACGTTTTGAAGCGCCATCTCGAGTACACTTTTACGTGATTTGACATTTGAAACATAGACTAAGCACTATACACAACTCTCTCCACCAGGAATTTGAGGAGGAGTTGATTCAGCCGTTTCCGCTGAATGATCCTTGTAATTATAACGAGTTTCGTCACTAATACTTACTAGAATGCATAATATATAGTATTTATTATAAAAAGTGAGAGGAGGAAAAATGAATAAAAATTCGCTGTGGCTTAGCTTGGTTAAGCCCGGTAATTGCGAAAGCAATATCCGTACCTACGCCATGGTACAGCTGGTAGTGTAGCTGGCGGTGGTGCTTGTGGTTAGACTTGTGGTGATGCATCGGTTATACAATCCAATCCAATCCATTCTAATCCAATCCAATCCAGTCAAATGTAACCTAATCTAATGTAATCTAATCCAATCCAATCCAGTCCAATCCAATCCAATCTAATATAATATAATCCAATCTAATCCAAGCTAATGCAATCAAGGTCAAATGAAGGTCAATGGTGGTCACCGCCGCGGCACGGCAAAGGCGTGAAAGTGCAAGTAGTATTGCTTTCGCAATAAAACAAACGGGCCAGCTGTGAGAGTGTTCACGCACGAAGGCCCCTTAATTGAGCGCTTCCACTAAGCGCGATCCGTCAAATAAGTGTCCGTTGAAGGCGGAATTTCCGTAATGAGGTTTCGCCTTCTGCTCGTGTACGACGCCACGAGGGACGCACCTAAGGTCAAAGCAGGGCCACCGTTGCACGAACATTGGGCGGTACAGCTGGCACACATAGGCAATCAACCGTAGGTACTGTATACCGTACTGACGCGGATTTAGTCACGTCGATCCGCTCTCCTCTCCTCTTCTCTTTGTCCTCCTCTGGCGTCTCTCATAGCCTTAGTCGCTTTGGGACGTTAAACCCCATAAACCATAAACCAAACCTTTGTCCTCCTCAGTCCCGGGCTCTCCGGTTGTATAAATGGCGGGGTGATTAAAGCGGCACTCAGGTCAAATTGAAGTTGACCTGTGTCGATAGACTACCTCGTTCTAATAACACTACTTTCACTGATGGATGGAAAAACTTTATTTTCGTCAGAGAGCATGTGTGGACGATTCCGTGTTAGATGGCCATCAACCCGTGGCTGACGGCGACCTGGGTGGCCCACTCCACGGCCCTGGTCTGGACGACCGGGTCTGAGCTGGCCAGCACGGCCTCCCACTGCTCGAGGGAAGGATCACGCATAATGTCCGCCGGTGGCGGTGCTATGCTACAGCTCCATAATACGTGGTCATAGGTTGCCAATTCGTGACACCATTTGCACTCCGGCTGAATGTCCGGGTAGATTTTGCTCAACACGTATGGGTTGAAGAAACATCTGGTCTGCAATCGGCGCCAGACGCATTCCTGCGCCTTCACCAATTGCTTGCCCGGGGGTGGGTAAATCCTCCGGTTAAGTCTGAAATGAGTAGTAATGTCATGAAAGGATACCAGCCCATCTCTCGCGGACCTTCCCGGGACGTCCGGCTCACCTACTCGGCTGACGAAACCTCGAGCATTCATGTGAGCCGTCTCGTTCCCAGGGTTCCCAGAGTGTGCAGGTACCCAGACAATTTCCGCCTCCGTAATCCCTCGCTCCGTGGCCCGATTCAACAACCGCGCCACTGTGACAGATATTCTGCCCCTCGCCAAATTTCGGATGGCTGTTTTTGAATCGCTGAAGATCAGGTCAGCATTACTACTAGTCATAGCTAGTGCTATTGCCGCTTCCTCTGCATTTTCTGGGGAGCGGGTTTTGACTGATCCAGAGGCGATCAAGTGGCCCCGCCCGTCCACCACCGCAATTGCAAATGCATCCTTGTTCTTATACTCGGCGACATCTACATAGACTGCCCCGTTGTACTTCCCGTACTTAGCATGTAAAGCTTTGGCTCTTGCCTTCCTGCGGTCCTCGTGATGTATTGGATGCATGTTCTTGGGCAAAGGTTTTATGTACAAGCCCTTGTGCATTTCCCGCCTCACCTGAATTTTCGTGTCACCGGCTGGAACGTCAACTCCAATGCCGATCCTTTCCAATATGTCCCTCCCTGCTTTTGTTTTTGAAAGCCTACCGAGCTGCATAACCAAGTGCGCCTCCCGTAGTTCTTCTAGGGTGTTGTGCACCCCTAATCCCAGCAGCCTTTCGGTAGACGCATTCTGAGGCAACCCAAGGGCCGCTTTATACGCCTGCCTAATCATAGCCTCCACCTTTCCTTTTTCCGCCGCGTCCAGCTTCAAATAAGGCGTCGCATACACTATTATACTGAGCACAAATGCCTGCACTAGCTTACACAAGTCTTTTTCCTTAACACCTCTCTTACGATTGGCGATTCTCCTGATTAGCCGCACGGTAGCATTGACCGTATTTTTAAGCCTTTGCAATGACTCGCTATTCTTCCTGTTAGTCTGCAGATACATACCCAGGATCCTGATCGTTTGGACCTCAGCGACCGGTACTCCCCCCACTCTCACCTCTAAAGGTGGTGGCGGCACATAGTGCCTCGCATGTATCCCTCTTGGTTTATCCCTCAGCACAAAAAGCTCGGACTTGGGCTGAGAACACGAGAGTCCTGCTTCCCCTGCTAGCTCCTCCACAATATCCACCGCCTGTTGTAGAGTTTCTTCCAACTGTGCGTCACTGCCTCTTGTTACCCATAGAGTAATGTCATCCGCATAAAATGTATGTTTAAGTCCCGATATCCCTTGCAGCCTGGGTGGTATCTTGATCAGGGCGAGATTAAATAGGAAGGGCGATAATACCGACCCTTGCGGTGTCCCCCTGCCCCCCAATGGGAAGGGATCCGATTTCATTTCTCCGACTACAATCTCCGCAGTCCTACCCTCCAGAAACGACCTGATGTACCGGAAGGTTCTACCCCCCGGTCCTATGTCCGATAGGTTCCTCAATATTGCCTCATGGGTAACATTGTCAAAGGCCTTAGTGAGGTCGAGCCCCAAGATAGCCTTGGTGCCCGTGCCGTACCCAGGATCAACCACGTCTTTTTTGAGCTGTAACAGGACATCCTGCGTCGATAAATTAGCCCTGAAGCCAATCATTGTTTCAGGTATCAACTCATTGTCCTCTACATAACCCTGAAGCCTGTTCAGGACTACATGCTCCATCAATTTGGCCAAGCACGACGTTAGCGAGATGGGACGCAGATTCTCAATGCAGAGCTTCTTCCCTGCTTTAGGAATAAATGTAATCCTAGCATGCTTCCACTCTGGCGGAATCTCCCCGGCCGCCCAAAATTTATTCATTAAATTCGTGAGTGCCCCCACTGACTTGAAATCCAGGTTCCTCAGCATTTTATTAGTAACCCCGTCCGGACCCGCTGCTGACGTGGTACGAAGCTGGCCCATTGCAAACTCTATCTCCGCCACCGTAAAGTCTGCATCCAATTCAAGGTTTTCCTCCCCCGAATAATCCGGCAAGCAACCGCCCGCCTCTCTGTTTATGTAACGACTTCGGAGTTCATGTATAAATTCCCCAATCGTGCCTTGATACCGATGCACTAACCTAGCCATTTGCCCCTTCTGCGCAGATTTGGTTGCCGCCGGGTCTAAAAGGTGCCTCAACAACTGCCATGTTTTTTTGCATCCGAATTGCCCATTCATCCGGTCACAAATCTGCCCCCACTGTTTGCACTGCAACTCCAATGTGTACGTTTCGATTTCTCGTTCTAGCTTGGCCATCTTCCTACGGAGGACACCATTATGCCTTTGTTTCCTCCACCTCCGAAGGAGACTCGCATGTGCTTCCCACATGTGTAACAATCTAGAGTCAGCCGTAAAGCCCTCCTCCTCCGTCGGAACCTCTTCTGTGGTACTCTTCACGGCCTGCTTGAGTGTGACAATCCAGGCTCCTAAGTCCTCGATTTCCCCGTTCACTGTGTCATTCCTGTATTGCCGAAATCGGTCCCAGTCCGTCACTCGAGTTCCTTTCACCGTGTCTTTGTGCTTAGCAGCACTAAATATCGTGGAAAGGATATAGTGATCACTTCCAAGTGGCTGTCCCGTGTTTACCCACTTTGCATCCCTGATACCATTCACAAATGTGAGGTCATACCAGGATAGGCAACAGCGTGAGCATAGACACCACTACTTTCACTGAAAACATATCATTTACACGCTAGAAAGAGAGAGAGAGAAAGTGATGAAGGGAAGGAAGGTTAACCGGATGGTGTTCCGGTTGGCTACCCCGCTGTGGGGAAGAGGAATGAGTGAATCTAAAAGGGAAAAAAGGAAATGGCGAGGAGCACAGTCCCAGTCAGTCACACATGCATGACACACTGAGTTAACGAAACAGTGCTTGTAGGTCTTGAGGGCGGTCGAGTGTTGCGGTCACAGTCCGTGGATGCCTCTATTGAAGGTCAGTAAAAACGGTTTATGGTTTATGGGGGTTTAACGTCCCAAAGCGACTCAGGCTATGAGGGACGCCATTGGGAAAGGCTCCGAAAATTTCGACCACCTGCGGTTCTTTAACGTGCGTTGTCATCGCAAGTACACAGGCCTCTTGAATTTCGCCTCCAGCGAAATTCGACCGCCGCGGCCGGGATCGAACCCGCGTCTTTCGAGATAGCAGCCGAGCGCCAATACCACGGAGCCACTGCGGTGGAGGTTAATACAAATGAAACATAGGTGTCACCACCAAGGGCCCTTTTCAAAAGCAAACAGCGATGACAAAGGAGTTGCGCGCGGATCCCTGAGGTTAGGCTGCACCACCATTCGCTTTCAAACAGTGATCACGGAGTCCTTGTCAATTTTGACGTCACGCACGTTTGGATGGACTGGCGGGAAAATATCCAAATGCAGTTTTCAATAATTACGTCCCTTTCTGTCGGGCAAACATCAGCCTAGCCAGAGAATGAATTTTTACTACAATATCTGACCGGAGTTTTTCCGAGTGTTGCTTCAAAACAAAGATGGCTGGCATCCGCAGGAAGAATTCTAAACTGCCTGCATTTATTGAAAATAACCAGCAGGCCATTTTATCACAGCGAGCGTCATCGCTGCAGGGGGGCTTGCAGAACTGTAACTATGCGGAGTTCTGCACAAACCAGGGAATCAGCACAGGTGTGGTCGCAGTATGCAGTCGTGGGCAGTATGAGAGTGGACAAAGTTTGCGCATTCATTCATGGATTACTCCTGTGTTCTCTAACGAGGTTTCTGCTTGGAGTATAATATCCAAAAGGCATTCTCAAATTTAGGAAGAAATGACCAGAAAAATTCCTAATTTTGTACAAAAAGTTCGCTGTCTCTTATATTGCCCACGACTGTACGTTCTGTGGCATCTCTGGGATAAAGAAAAAGATCCGTTGAGACAATACGGCGTTGGAGTGGCGGAGCTGCGCAAGTACGTCATCGCTGAAGTGGCAGAGATTACCAGAATCGCCGCGCTCTCGTGCAGACTGAACGGTGCTGCCGTTTCTCTCTTGCTAGCTCTTTCTTGGTCGCCGTGTCAAAACCCAAGATTTGTTTCAGGCTTTGTTTGCTTTCGCTCTCTTCATCCTCCTCCCCTCCTTCGTATGCCCCTCTCTCTCGCCCCAGGCTTTTCAGATAAGGTGTCCGTTGACGTTATTTCGGGTGCTTAGACAACAGATTAATTAAAGTTTTGCCGCAAGTGCCAAAGAAAGGAAGAGGGTAAAATAGAGGAGGAATAGTGCACCCCTCTTTTTCGCAGCACTCGCGTGCTGAAGGAATTCGACAAGCAGGTCGATAGGTAAATATTTGAGGCTTTTTGCATCGATAAAGCAGGAGAGAACGGCGTGAGCACCCCTTCTATAGCCCTCGATCACGAGTAAGGAAATTGCATAGCTAGCAAAAAGCGCGCTGTTCAATGTACTGGGAATTTACGCTTTCTTTTTGTACTCTGTGTGTCGGCGATAACCAGCGATCGTGTTAATCAAATATGTCTTGCGTATCGAGCATGCGAAGATGCGAATAGTGATTACTTCACACATGTGCGCAATAAACGGCAGTTGAAGCCTAGCATCTGTCCTGTGGGTTTCTGCTCTCTGTCCTTAGTGGGTGTTTTAACGCTAGTAATATGTCGCAGTCTGTGGATCTTAGACAACAGATACCGGCTCTTCGGAGGCCATGGAGCTCGGTGATCCTTGGTTAGTGGGAGAGAACGGTTTCGCAGTTACCACGGACTGTGACCGATGGAGTGTCATGTGGAGCAGCTCTACTGGCTTGCCACCCGCGATGGCCTTGAACCGGAACCGAGATGCTGAATGGAGAGCCTCAGCGTTCCTTTCGCCGTGGCTCACGGTTTCCTCACGGTAGACGGCAATCTAAATAAAACGCCCCCTCGTGTTGCTATTACCGCGAAGGCGCTGAAGGCTCCGTTCGCCAAAAAACCCGGTGTCGGTGTTGGGAGCGAAGAATCACGGGCATGGCTCTAGCAGGATGGGCCACCTTGGTCACGTGACCATGCGACGTCATCACAACCTGCCCACCGGATAGTGAGCAAACGTCCCACCTTAGCACGTGGCTATTAAATTAATGATTGGTCGCTCCGGAAGAGCAACTTGGGCTCCACAAGGCCCACCGCTGGGAGCACCTGCCATCGCAGGGCAGTGGCGCATCGCTCAACCGCTGCACCAGTGTGCCAGGAGGGCTATGAGGACTCCCAGGAACATATGAATGTAAAGTAGAGAATGACCTTCAGCATATATATGGGAATTAACCCATTGCTCTATCGCGTCATACCCCTAAGGCGGAGCTTAAAGGGCAACTATACCACCCTTTGAAGTACCGCGAAATTCAAGGATTCAAATCTGTACGAGTATAGGCGTAGGTAGAGTATGCCAAAATGTTTTTGCGCTGGCATTTAAAACAGCGACGAAATCGACGATTAAATTGTAGGCTTCTTCTCATAGCACCGAAGGAGTGCGAAAAAGCTTGTGACGACACGGATCGTTAGATTTCAAATTTGCGCTGCCGTCCCACCCCACACTGCCGTGCCTCGTTGGATGCTGCCAAATAACGCTCAGTGCCTTTTGGTTTCAGTAGAGTTGTTTTTTGTTTTCGCCCAAAGCAAACGTTTATGCACTGGAAATGTAGAGATACTCTCGATGATGCATGAAGCCCCCCCCCCCCCCCCCCCCCCCCCCTTCAACTGGCACAGTGCGCTGCGGAGAACCTTGAAGGCCGTCGCGACTGTAATCGGCAATATTTACGTCAACATTTCAACTCCTAGCCCGAAAAGATTTCGCATGCTTCACCGGCAGGTTTCGCACATTTGGCCTCTTTAAGCTCGTCGATTTCTAAAAGCTATGCAGCTGCCCTTTAAGTGTCCGCTGTTAAGCCTGAGTGTTGAAGAAAAGTACCTTCTGTTGCTATTTTCAACAGCCTCTCGCTTATGGAATGCTCCGCGTTACACTATGGCATGGAATACAGATTCGCCTCTGTTTTTGGTTTAAGGTTTCACATCTAAATGTAGCACATTTTCTAACATTTGTCGGTAAGGCGGCACGTTTTCTTCCAGGTCGTTTGTTCATTTGTCGAGGGCTCTCACCTATCTCTAAAAAGGTAGACATTCTACTTTGGCTAGTGTTTAAAGGATTTTTTTTTATCCGCCGAAATTCGGAGATGGTTTCTCACCTATAGATTAGATAGAGAGAGAGGGGGGGGGGAATGCATTGATGTTAACGAGACAGGTTTCCAGTTGACTACCCTGCGCTGGGGAAGGGAATTAAGGGATTAAAGAGGGTTAAGTGGTAACATAAAGGTGCAACAATACTGTAAACGGCAAACTTTTGGGAAGCTCAAATTTTCAGAAAATTTACAGTATATATCAGAAAATTATGCGACCACTAAATTTTACGACGCAGATATGAAAGGACCCTTGGTGCTCTTCTGCTCCCCGTAGGCTCAGCGTTCATAGGCGAGCTTTAACGTCGCAAAAGCTGGAGCGCTGCTCAGCATTGCACGAAGCCCCACTGCGGCGCCGACTTCAGCAGGAAGTTAGCGGCAGATAAAGAAAAACCGATAAATAGAGAACTCACTAACGCCCTGTTTCGGAGAGAGGACAAATTTTGAAGATTATTCGTACGCCTGACGAATCCACCTTTTTCCCATGGCCGCTCTTCACATGCGTGCCTCTCTTCCTCCGGCTGCACTGGTTGAAAACAAACCGGCAGTTCTTACTGCGCATGCGCAGTTCATGTTAGTTGCACGCACATGCACCAGGTGGCGGCAGCTGTCGAGAAAAGGCCACTTCGGTGGCAGCAATTGGCGCCTCGTGGAACCGGGCCGCACCCATGGCCGCACCTGTGTGTTCCACGTGTGCTCGTTTTCGAACAGTAGCAGACAATTTTCGCCACTTCCCAGAGGGCGCCACATCTTGTGAAAAAGGCGGATTCTGCATCCTCAGCCAGGACATCTTTTTTTTTTTTGCAACTTCCCAGAGGGCGCCACATCTTGTGGAAAAGGCGGATTCCGCATCCTCAGCCAGGACATCTCTTTTTTTCCCCTAAACTGGTGGCATGCGATGGATACAGAAACAGATTCGCAGGAAGCGTCAAATGCTCTCAGGCCTTTCGTGCTTGTCGCTTGGCTGCATGAATTTCAGAGGAGAGGAGCTCCACATAAAGATGGAAAGGATGCGGAAAGAAACGAACAGAAATTCGGGGTGTGGGTTAGCAAGTCTACTGCTCAAACAGTTCCCTTACACCGCCCACTGAGCGAGTCAGTTGTGAGAAGTGAAGACAGCCGCTTCCAGAACGACGGCACATTCTCTTCGTGAAGGAAGCCAGCCGACGGCGCTGACAGCGTTAACGTTCCTGAGCGTTAACGTGACAGCGTTAACGTTCCTGTGTCGCAGAGAAACCGGCGTAGTAGTGGGCTTCGTTGGCCATGGGAGAAAATCAGGATGAAAGCAAAGAGAACAAAATTCTGGAACAAGTGAAAGAAATTTTAGGATTGGCGCCATATTTTTCAGAAACCAAAAGGAGGCTAACTGAGCTGAAGAGAAAATTGGGTTTATTTTGGTTTTGGTGGGAATCTAACGCAAACCTACTGATTGGGTGACCGGCACGCCACCCATGGGCCGCGAAGGCTCGTTGGGTGAAGCTGAATAAAGGTGGACCTAGTGAATGTGTCCTGGTCTTGGACTTGGCGGACTGTTTTAAAGACATGTACGGGTGCATACTTCAGTAATCATGAGGATGCTAATTAGGAATTGGATAGCTGTGTGAGTGTCAAGTAGATGGTGCGAATGGGACCCGACAACGGTATCGCGTTCTATTCTTAAAGGCGAAGCTTAAGCGCCCATCTGATTTTCCGCTTCTAGTTGCAGGTATGAACGCAGAGCGGACCTCAAAGGCATTCTGCGGAATTTGGCTAATAATTTTGTGGACTCGATATTTCACCAAAGTTATTCGCTAGGCTAACGTTTCGCGACTTCAGTGCGACTTGCGAAGACGCGAAAATAAGGTATTCACGAAAATGAGGCTAAGCCTTTTACACATGCAATATACATTCCACCGTTCCATCATCAGATGTAGGCCTGCCACTAGGCCGTGATGAAACGCGAACAGCTGCTATGAGCAAGACAGAATATTTTGGATCGCTTCATTCAGCTGTAGTTTTAAACTTGTGTGATTCGCGTTTATGTGCATTGAAGCCAGCCAAGTTTATATTGGTAAGTCGGGTGGAAAGCAGTGTCTCGCTACACAGTACAGAAAGACAACATATGCATGTTCGCGTTTCAATTAAAGTCAGGACTAGAAAGAAAACTAACACACACGCAGCACCCATTACAATCATACGCGCACCAAATGCGGGAGAAGTGCCTATCCCGTACCTACCCAATTAAACACTGGCCTGCACGAACTGCAGCCCGCTTACTCCCGCTAATCTCATCCGCTCACCTGACTCCCTGCCGCCACCGCATATGCACACAACTCTTCTTGAAATTGATTCTGTCGCGCTAAGCGACCATCGCTTGTTAGTTCTCTGCCTTGCACGCTCTGCTCATGCAATATCCTTGCCATGGTTTTTGATTTTGACATCATTAACTCAAGTTTTCTTTTTTTCTCTAACCCACCCTGCCCTTTTCCTTTCTCTTTATGCAACTCCTGTCATTTTTTCTTCTGTAGCTCAATACGTTGCCCGCAACTCAATTTCTACACTCAAGTTCGTGCGCCCCGTCCTATAAGCAGTTAAAATCGCAGAGTGGTTATACTCGCGCTAACACGGTACATTCGCACCTGAGTCCGCAATGAAGGCACAGCACGGCAGCGGGACGAGCCTTCGCCTCCGCGGGAGGCCAAAAAGAAAACAAAAGGGCTGCGGAGAGTCTTCGCTTCCGAGAAGGAGAAGGACGCCCAGGCACTCGGAGAGCCGCTCGCCGCGTTGCAGACCGGAGACGCTGCTGCATGCATATTCAACGACCGTACTCCCCACATTCGCCGAAAACGAGGTCCCTCCGAGAGGACGTGGGCGGAGTTGGAAGGCGCAGGCCTGACACCCGCAGCGTAGATTCCGTGTGTCAGATTCGCTGCAGTGCCGCGGTTTAGGTTTAGTTTGGTTTATTAGAGTTTAACGTCCCAAAGCAACTATAGACTATGAGGGGCGCCGTAGTGAAGGTCGCCGGAAATTTCGACCACTTGGGGTTCTTTAACGTGCACTGACATCGCACAGCACACGGGCCTCGGGTTGTCACTGCTGTTCACGGCCTCCTGTGCGGCTGTGAAGACCAGAGCGGCGTTTATGGGAGTTGACGGCAGGTACGGCCTCTCGAATTGTAGAGCACAATGGCACGAAGGGCTATCACAAAACGCGTTGACTTTGTTGCACTTTAGTCAACCCTCCTTACCTTTCCATTATTCTGAACCTTTCTTTCTCTCTCTCTCTCTAGAATAATTATACCCCCACCTGATGCACATGTAAAGAGATTTTTCACAAAGTATATACAGATAGAAAGAGCAGCGGGCAGGCTTTTAGGCGATCAAACAGGCAGACAGGGCAAAGCAAGGCAAGGTGAGGCAAGGCAAGTCTAGGAAGGCAAAGGAGAGTGACGCAAGTCTAAACAAATCAAGGCGAAGCATTAAGGCCGGCAAGCAGGCAAGAATTAATTGATAGTTGGGCAGGTAAGTAGCATGACTGACTGACTGACTATAGGTGTTTGGTTTGGTTTGGTTAATGGGGTTTAACGTCCCAAAGCGACTAAGGCTATGAGAGATGCCGTAGTGGAGGGCTCCGGAAATTTCGACCACCTGGGGTTCTTTAACGTGCACTGATATCGCGCAGTACACGGGCCGCTAGAATTTCTCCTCCAAAGAAATTCAACCGCCGCGGCCGGGATCGACTGACTATAGGTGTAAATTGCAAATAAACCAGAAGTTGTAGGTAGCAATTCAAGTTTATTTGCAACTGACTATAGGTGTAAATTGCAAATAAACTTGAATTGCTAAGCATACAACTTCCGGAGACACCCTGTTCAACAAGTGCCGTTGGATGGCTGCTTCGCACTCAGCACTACTCCGTTGAAGGTTGCCATGCTATCCAAGTATTGGCATTCCTTCTCTTTAGTTCCATTTATACGAGTCCTGCGCGATGGACGCGTAGCTCACCAGCGTCCTCGAGTTAAGGACTTTTCTGCCACTCAGCGACTAACCGCGACGGGCTGCCGGTTGTCGATGCCAATTGAAACACATGCGGCGGCGTGTGTGCCAAACTCTTTATACCGGAAGTATGCGCGCAAGTCTGCGAAAGATATTAGAGACGTAGAATTATTGAGGATTGGAATGTTTTTTTTTGTTTTTTTTTCTTGTACCGGCTGGGTGGGTTTTGAAGCCACAGTTTCACCGGCACTGCACGAAGATACGCGAGACGAGAAAGAAGGCGCCGTCGCTTCCTTGGATGAGTCGCCTGGCACCGATTAGGAACGCAGTGAGCGCGTGCAGCGCTACCCAGCCGCGCTCATTAGTAAGGTCGCCAATAAGAGGATACGACAAGGCTTGCCAGAAAAGAAAAAAAAGAAAGCACTGGCAAGGTGTGCTAACCGGTGCTCAGTGCATGCAGCAAAATAATTCCTCCAGACTAGGCTTCTGCATCTAACCGCCACGCACCCTCTTCGCCAAGTCGCCAAGGTCTTTCCCGAAGTCATCGCCACGTATTTGCACAAAGCTGTCCGCTGTAAACACTGAGTCGTAGCGGACACCCTTCGTAATAGGGACTTTTAGCGCAGCGCGTACCACCACCACTAATGCTTGTTGCGTAGCACCCGCCAACATTCCCCCCCCCCCCCCCCTCCCCATCCGGCCTATACCTAAACCAGCCATTTTAATACTATTTGGACGTGGTGCTGGAATTGCGCTAAACTGGTTACAGAACGAAGGGCGAAAAACGCACGGGGTAACACGCACGCTCCGTCTGTATTTCCTTCCTGTATTTTTCACCCTTCGTCCCGTCACCAGTTTAGCGCGTATCCCAGCAACATGAACAATTAAATAGCCCCAATTATCGCCTAGTTGATATTTGGACGTTAATATTTGGAGGAGGCATTTTTGTCCAGCAGTGTACTCGTTTCGGATGAACATAATGAGGCTGGGATGGCAGAAAACGTCGCGCAAGTCGTGGGTAACCGTACGTGCATTGTCTTAACTGGAAAGCGCATGCCGCCACTGGTAATGCACAGCGGTCTCCGAAATCATCATCAGCCTGACTACATCATCATCATCATTATCTGCCTGACGACGCCCACTGCAGGGCAAAGGCCTCTCCCACGTCTCTCCAATTAACCCTGTCATTCGTCATTTGCAGCCACAGTATCCCCGCGAACTTCTTAATCTCATCCGCCCACCTAACTTTCTGCCGCCCCCTGCTACGCTTGCCTTCTCTTGGAATCCACTCCGTTACCCTTAAGGACCAGCGGTGATCTTGCCTTCGCATTACATGCCCTGCCCAAGCCCACTTCTTCCTCTTGATTTCAACTAGGCTGTCATTAACCCGCGTTTGTCCCCTCATCCACTCTCTGCCCGCTTCCGATCTCTTAACATTACACCTACCATTTTTCTTTCCATAGCTCGCAGCATTGTTCTTAACGTGAGCTGAAGCCTTTTCGTTACCCTCCCCATTTCTGCCCCATAGGTGAGTACCAGTAAGAAGCTGTTGTATGCTTTTCTCTTGAAGGATGTTCTCCTATATAGTGAGCGCGGCAAAGCATCACATTGACTGGTATTGCTGGCTTTTACTGTGAACAAACAGTCCCGCGGCTACCGAGTGCGCCCGTTTCTCTTTTTTACGCGAAAAGTTGTTTTATGGAGCTCACTCAAACCGGAAGTTCGCCCCCGACAAAGGCGCGTGTATTTACGAGAAAGATTTTGACGAGAAGCATCCTCTTTTCAATTATTGTTCAGAGGGAGAACAAGAGCAATTTTCTTCGAATGGAGATAGATGCTAGCGCCAGCAATTTGTCGTAGAACCAGCAAACTGTGCGATGGCAAACGAGCACAGACGTAGCTGGTGTGGCCGTAAAAACCTCGTGACAGTGACAACTGTGTGCTACATGGCACGCTATAAAAGGTTTTTTTTTTTTTTAAATAAAACTGTTGCATAGCACTACGAGTCTCCTGATCACACGCAGAGCGTAAAATTATAACAACTTAACATGCACGGACCGCGGACAGTATGCCGGAAAATACATTTAGAGCATTGAGTGAGTGAGTGAGTAGAAACTTTATTGATTTATAAGATTTAGCCTGCGGTGGAGGTCTTCTTCAAGTCTTCTCTTCAAGTCTTGAGGTTGCCTCCTAGCCTTGGGTGGTCCCCTAGTCCAGGGCTCCACTGAGTCTGGCCACCTCGCTTGCGTGTGCTATGAGTGCCCTTTGGGCCTCTAGCTCGCAGCTGGTGAGCCGGCTCTCCCATTGCTCCGCACTTGGTGTGTCGTGTTTGTGGAACGATATGTTTCTGTCGCATTCCCATGTTATGTGGTGTAGTGTTGGCCTCGCTTCGCACCAAGGGCATGTGGCGCGGTATTGTGTCGGGAACATCTTGCTTAGTATATATAAGTTGGGGAAGGAGCCTGTCTGTAGCTTCCGCCATTTTGCGGCTTCTTCCTTGCTTAGCTCTTTGTGTGGTGGGGGGTATTTGTATCTTGAAGAATTTCTTCCTTCACCCAGAAGTGTCTCAATAAAGAGACACTATATGCGTCTGTGGCGTGGCATATTACTGTTAATCTATTGAAAGTGGCAGTCTGAATGTAGAACGACCTTTCTTTTTTCTTTGGTAATATGTATTTCATACGACAGTGTTTCAGTTTGTATAATGTTGTTTTGTATTGCAATTGTTTCATTCTACACCGACAAATATGTATGTTTTTTTTTCTCCTGAATCGTCAGTAGACTTATTTGTATTCATTTTGGGATCCACGACTAGCCTCTGGCTAAGGATCCTTGAGTGCCTTTCTGTAATTACATGTGTGCTTTGAAATAAAAGAAAGAAAGAAAGAAAGGAAGAAAGGAAGAAACAAAAAAGGAAGAAAGAAAGAAAGAAAGACAGGAAGACAGAAAGAAAGAAAGAAGGAAAGAAGGAAAGAAAGAAAGGAAGAAAGAAAGAAGGAAAGAAAGAAGGAAAGAAAGAAAGAAAGAAGGAAAGAAAGAAAGAGAGAAAGAAAGAAAGGAAGAAAGAAGGAAAGAAAGAAAGAAAGAAAGAAAGAAGGAAAGAAAGAAAGAAAGAAGGAAAGAAAGAAAGAAAGAAAGAAGGAAAGAAAGAAAGAAAGAAATACGTCTTTTTTTTTGGGGGGGGGGGAGGGGAGGGAGAACACTTTTAACGACACCACGTAGCTGTCAGCTTTAAAACGTACCTCTGACAGGCGCTCACGTCACCATAGTGACTTCAGCTATTCTCTCCCGTTCCACTCCGCCTGCAGGACGTTTCCCTCTGCTTGTGTTTGCGTTATGCAAGGCCTGACTGGTCAAAGCTGCTTCTCAGGTCGCGCGCAACCACGTCATTTCTGCTCGCCTTGAAACGAGGCCTTTGTCTGCTGCATGCGAGGCACATCTTCAGGGCGTCCTTGTTGTCTCCCCGCCGCTGGTTATCCCACGTCCTTTTCAAGGACTTCGTCAAAGCGACCGGATTACGAGCCGTTCCGTCTACAGGCGGCGGGCTTCTGCACACAAAGAAAGCGCTGTGCCTGCGACTATTACGGCCATCCTATTGTTACGTAGTCGCATCAGAACCAATACGGTGCGTGGCGAAATAACTGTATACACAAGAAACGGGTTCAGTGACGCTCACGAGCTAGTGTGTAAACGCTGAGAACGTGCTTGAAAACTCCGTCTGTCGGCGCTGCCGTAAGCACCGCGGTTTGCCAGACGATGCGTAAATACCGCGTCGAACACAAGTGGGATAGGTTTCTCACTCGTCGCCATAAATATACAGGGCGCTTTTTCTAGCTTCACAAAATTTACATAAAAAGATGGCTGACATCAGCATACTTTGTTCTTATTTTTGAGTTAGCTTGCAGTGCATAGGAGCCGTTCGAAACACGGGTGCTTGTACGTCGAGGAGGCTAATTAACAGGTATACTTTATTTGCATTCTAATTATTTACTTGACAAGTGCATGTTTCAATAGAAAAATAGAAGGGAAACTCGCGTGTGCACTAGCTGTGCGGTGAAATGAGAGGAAAAATATATTTCTGGACTGGCCCAAGCCCTCGGAGGACGGTGGGAGACTCACCCTTCGCCGCACCATAAAACAGGTCTACCTCGAGCTCCGCCTCGACAGACGCCTTTACCCTCCCCCTCATCCATCGCTCACGGTGCCGGAGGCTCGCCTTCTTCGGCACATCCAAATGAATGCAGTTATCACCCCGTCTCGCCTCTTTCTCTATCACTATCGATCGGACCCTTCCTGTCCCAACTGCCCCTGTGTCTATGCGGACCTGGCCCATTGCCTCTTCTATTGCCCGGCTGCTCAGCAGTCGGGTTCCTTCCCCCCACCCTCTCTATCCATCACCACCTGGCTCGACTGGCTTGGCGCTGAAGGGGAGGAAGAACAGCGACTTCTGATCGCCCAGGCGGTCGACATGCTTGGCCTATAAATTATGGTCGAATAAAAGTCTTGTACTACTACTACTACTGCTGTTTCCGGACTCCATAGGCGAAATCATAACCAACAGCTCTGCACAACAGCCTTTCTGAAAGAGAAATAATTTAAGAACGCAATTTTTTCATATATTGTACGATTTCACTACAACACTCATTACATTAGCAGACCTCCCGTCGGCAGGCTTGCATTTTTTCCTATTAACGTTCTTGCTTTCGTCCAAAGCGTTCCCCATTGGCTTTATACAGTAGCCATAACTTCTCGATGCGAGCCATGGAAACGCTACAAAATAAAGATTTTGCTACTTATCGGAAGAATGGACCATTACCTTCAGTATTGCCATAACAGTAGCTTGTTAGTTCAGAAAATGGAAAATTGGTTCTTGAGGAAAGGAAATGGCACAGGAATAGTCTCGCATATCGCACCGAGCACGCACCTTGCAGCTGGTGCGTGCTCAGGCTGGAGTTCAATTTCGCTGCTACGACATTTAAAATGAACGAATAAAAATTTAACTAAACAGGTTTGTTAAAGCCGCCTCAGTGTACAAGCAGCAGATTTGTAGCGAGAGCTACACTGGCCGTATTCTCGCCGTTTCGCTGTGGCCGGTGGCCACACCGCGACCTTGAGCCGTTGCCTAGCAACCGCCGCAGCTGGCAGCACCACTCGCCGCGCCATCTGGCATGACATCAGAGGAGAAGCCGGTGAAACCGCGGTCAGCAACAGAGGAGGAGCCGCGTTGCATCGTATATGTAGAAGGGGCGGCTCGGTGGAATTCGTCAGCAGATATGGAAAGTGAATCGGACAGGCTGAAAGAAGCCATGCTTCGTCGTCGGAACGAAACCAAGAGGAGGCAGTGAGCCGAGAAGGAGGAGGAAGAACGAGCAAAAGAACAAGAACAAACAACAACAAACACAAAAAAACAAAACTAAGCAAAAAAGGACAAACCTCGGGCTCAAATTACTGTGTCGGAGCCATTGAGACGGCTGCTTGCTACTTCACCGACCATCGGGCCGTCTTTGTGGTAATTGAGAAACAACAGGATGAAGACTTTGAAAATAAATGCGTTACATTTTAAAAATGTCTAGTCTTTAATGTAACCATAACTTAACGATAGGTAACAACAAAACCCAAACACTGAGACATACCAAGCTAAACGATAAAGATGTAAGCGTAGATAACCAAGCTAAACAATAAGATTAACCGTACCTCTCGCTACGCACATCCAGGCATAACTGAGTTAAGGCACAGCCAATTTTTAGAGCGCAGCTCTTTGGCGACCGTTCCTGGGTTTCGCGTCGGCGTCGGCGTCGGCCTCGTAACCAGCTCCGCCCCCAATGTCACGCTTTTCAATTGGTCGAAATGCTCGTGACGTCACAGTGCGCGAATTTCAAATGGGGCCAATTGTACTTTGGCTAGTAACCATGCAACCAATCAAAGGGATCGTATAGTGATGCTGCAACTAAGTTGGACTGAGTTTAGTTAATTGCTTAATTAATCAATTAGCCTAATTAATATAGAGGAGAATGAAGATGTCAGAAGAAAAGAAAAGAAAGACGCGCGCTACTTGAGGCCAACCAACCAACCAACCAACAGCGTCCGCGGAAGGAGACGCTGCTGGAAAAAAAAACAGATAAGTACGAAGCCGCGTTCCCTCCACCACCACGCACTTCCCCACTCAGTAAGACGTTGCTCGTTTCATATACGTTGTGTCGAACATCCTAGACAGTTCCAACAATTGACAGGTTAATGACAGAACACGATGGATAGAAATGCAATAATATAAATATGAAATAGCCTAATTAACCTTTCTAGTTAGACCGCATAAATCAATAAAACCGAGAACGAAATTGGTCGAGTTGGGGAATCGAACCAGGGTCTCCGGAGTGCGATACGAGCACGCTAGCCACTCCGTAATGCCAGCTGAATGGTTTGGAATGAACAAAGGCGCGTCTAACTAATACGGCGTCTTCGTTCACTCCCATCTTCCCCCTTTCCCTTACGGCGAGGTGCAGGTGTCCACCCAGATATGCGAGAGAGATACATTTCCTTTCCTCAAAAAATAAATTTACCGTCCAGCAAGGCTTACAGCCGAATTGGCGATGGCGTTCTGTGGACTCCCTGGCAGCGTTGCAAGACGCTGTCGCGTTCCACTCTTACAGGCGAAGCTTAACATGTTAACCACACATCAGTAACACACGCAGACAGCCAATGGACGCGTCATTCGCTGGCAGCACTTGATTCATCATTCACAACCACATTCTTAACGTACGCTCCCTTGCCGCACATGCCAAGGACGTACACCACGATCACATTCTGCGCCATTCCTCTGTACTTTGCTTTGCTGAAACCTGGATGGATCCCGAAGAGCCTCTCGAAATCATAGATTTCCTATACTGCTGTGGTGCTCGCAGAGACCACAGAGCGGCGGGAGTCGCTATCTACTTGCGCACAGGTCTCTCTGCAATACCAGTCGAAATGTTTGGCACGTCACATGAAGTTGGCGAACTGTGCGCCGCAAAGTTGCTCAACGGCTTGCTGGTAGTAGCTGCCTACTTCGCCCCTACCGCACTCACGAAAGACGTCGTGCACTTCCTGCAACTCGCATTAACCGTCCATCGATCCACACCGATGTTAGTAGTGGGGGACTTTAATGTTGACATAAAGACAAACAGCAATTTCCTAACACTTATGCGGGAGAACATCCCGTTCCTCTCGCTCGTAACGCGTCCCACGGCTGTGACAACCTCGCGAGGCACTTGTATAGATCTCGTCTTTGAGAATCAAGCATTGGTGTACCAAGTCGAACATATATCAGTCTATTTCTCCGACCACAAAGCTTCCTTCATGACTGTCAAGAACTGTTAGTGGAATCTTTGTTAAAGGAATACGTGTGAAAAATAAAAAAAAAAAACTCTGTGATAGCGCATACATGTGTTGCTCGATTTCTTTGCCTCAATCTATCGAAAAGGTGAAACAGCTTATTTGCTGCGCTCAAATTTCGCATTAGGAAGTAACGTAATCGTCGGTAATTTTTTTTTTCCAGATTGCTCCCATGACCTGCAAGCTAACTGCAAAATAAAACATATATGTACTAATGTCAGCCTTCGTGTCATGAAAATTCGCCGCAGAAAAAAAAAACAAAAAAAAAACGCCCTGTGCATGACTTGCGCTGCGGGTGTACACCTACATGACTGGCGTGGTTTGAACCTTGCTGTTCACCCGCGGTGCTTCACTTAGAGTGTGCGTGAGTTTATTTCACCAAACTTGTGTTGGCAAGATCGGCTGCGACATGTGGTTAGGAAAGCAAGTAAAATAGCTACGAGTGAGCAGTCTGCCTCACTTCACATCGGCAAACAAAACAGCAAAGCGGCCCCTGACATCAACACACGATAGCATATTGTACATATGAATACTCGCATTGAAGCTTGGAAAAAATTATTATGGAAAAAAGGCGTTTTACCTTGACCAAGCGTGGCACACGAAGCATTCTCATCTGTTTTTTTTTTTTTTTTGGTTTAACGTCCCGAAGTGACACATGAGGTGACGGACGCCGTAGCGGAGTATTGGGGATCAATTTAAGCAACCTTGGGTTCTTTAACATCCCCAAATGTGTAGTAGAATCTAGGGTTCCGGTAACTGCTCAATGACATCCACATAAGGGCAGACATACGGCTACAAAGGAAAGCTATACAGCTTCCTACACGAACTTCGTAGTTAAAGAAAATTCCGGCCTGGGTTCGGGGTTCGAACCCGGGACCACCGCTTCAACGGAATGTATGGTTGCACGGCACACCGAAACCATTAAATGCTTGGTGTGAAGAGGTCTCATCAGACCATAGCCACACGTCCTCCAATTCGTCCTCGTCGTGACCGTCAGTGAGCCATTAGGCTGCCTTTTTGCCAAGTAATTTTTCACCGCGTGTTGGCTCCGTGGGCGTAATGAGACCTGCGCGCGAAAAAGACGCCCATTACGGTAGAGCTTGCTTAACAGCCCTTCCGCAAACATTGTGAGACCTCAAAAGGTCTTTGCGTGCTGCGCGAAGTCAAGAATTATGCAATCCCATTTTTACACTCGTTTGGGGCGGGTCGAAAGCGCGAATGAACACCAGTGTTCATTTCGAGGCGGTTGACCTCACTAAGGTGATGGTCATGAAGACGCGACAACCTATATAAGCTGACGCAAGTCAAGAAAAAAGCGTCAAAGGACCCCTTTCCGGCCCATGGTGTCAGACGATTCTCATGAACCTGCTAGCATGGATAGCGTGACAATGCAGGGATTGGCGTGACAACACACGGAAGGTGCTATCCCCGACAATTTCATGAGGGTATTGTCCAATTTCATCTGCCACTCCCTGCATTGTCACGAAAGCAGGGTCACGAGAATCGGCCAAAGCCATTGGCTCGAAGGGGGGTCCTTTGACGGAGAAAAGCCGCTGCGTTCTTGTCTTGTATCCAGCTACAGGTAGCTTTTTTTCCCTCCACTCCTTTCAATTACTGTTAGAAAGCTTAAAGCATCAAAGGGCCACTGAGTGCAACTTGGTGCAATTAAAGTTACCGGTCACAATAGATTGTACGGTTCTTTCTGGCAAAGTAACGCTTGGTCCGGCAGCAAAAGACGCATTTATCGCCAAGAAATTTTGATTTCAAAATCTTCCCGACAACCAATTCAAGATCATCCCGTCGTTACCGAAAAGGACGAGTTGCCATCATTTTGAAAAGAATTATGGTGTAGAGGCTAAAACAGACGCTTGGGCGAATTGGTAATCCATGATTGTAGACAGCGCGAACAAGACGGGGACGTGGGTAGAACACAAAGACGAGCGCTGGCTTTCAACTGAAGATTTATTGCTTGGCCCGCGAAAATACATACATCAGGTACAAGCAACAAAAGAACCATGACGACAATCACATCAACAGATACAAGCTACAACTGTTGAAGGTTGCAACAGCGGCGTCATTATCTTGCGGGCACAAACTTCATTTCCTTCGCTGTTAAAGCGAACGAAGCATTACTAACACACGCGTCTTCAGTCCTCGCGATTTCTTCGGCTTCTAAAATTTCGCGGATGAACTGTTTGCGATGTTTGCTTATCACTCTCGTTTGGGAGAAGCGCGGCGTGCAATCATTACAATCCCAGGTGCCCTTTCGCCGTTTCGACTACATTGTTGTGATCCTCCTCGAGGCGCTCATTGAGGCACCGTCCCGTTTGCCCCACATATTATTTACCCCGCGATAGGGAGACTGAGTAAACAACGCCTTCCTGACAAGGTACATATTGGTTTTGGTGTCTTATGGAGCAACGTTGCGCAACAATCGGAGCATTATTAGCCTTCTTAAAAATCTTCCCCAGCTTGTCAGGGGCCGAAAAGAGAACTTTAACGTTAACTCGATTCCCTATCTTTCTCAGTTTCACGGCCTCTCACACAAACTGAAAAAACCCCGCCGCGGTGGCTCAGTGGTTACGGAGCTCGGCTGCTGACCCGAAAGACGCGGGTTCGATTCCGGCTGCGGCGGTTGAATTTCGATGAAGGCGAAATTCTAGGGGCCCGTGTACTGTGCCATGTCAGTGCGCGTTAAAGAACCCCAGGTGGTTGAAATTTCCGGAGACCTTCACTACGTCGTCTCACATAACCTGAGTTGCTTTGGGACGTTAAACCCCATAAACCAAACCATAAACAAAACAAACTGAAAAAGATAGGGAATCAAGTTATCGTTTCCCCTCCTCTCTTCTTACGCTCTCTGTATGCTCGTTGAGGACAAACCCCTACTCTGAAATAAGATATTTTTATCTGATTTAGAACTAGAGAAAAGGACGATGTCACGGGCATCGCCCTGACTCCAGAGGAGCAAGTTCAGTAGGTGACGGCGTTCTTTTTACTAATTTTTTTTTCACCGCTTTCCAAGCAACGCGGAGCGCTCGCATGCATAATGACGGCGTGCATTGAAACGAAAGATTCTGCAACGTCCTACACGTTGTATAACACACGCAGGTTGCATCATATTCCTCAGAGCCCTTTCGATGTTTCTTTAAAGCTATCGAGCTATAAGGCCACGAAGGCTATAGGAAGAAGCCCAGCTCGGCAGCGCATCCACCGGGCGGCTCCACGGGCGCCAATGCCATCAGCGTGGTGTGGCAATGTGGGTCGCGCCCTCCGGCAAAGGTCGCGCGACCTTCCGCTGCAATGGCGTCGGCGGCAGCCCGACGTGTCGGAGGCGTCGCCTTCCGTGGGCGCTGGCAGCTGCATTCAGTGTCAATAAATTCCGCGCAGCACTGCGGTAGCCACAGCGGACGCAGGCACAGATTCAAAGCGAGCTTTAGTCCAGAATGGGTCGCCTTTGGTCAATGCCTGGAGCTTCCTATCACACGTGGTCAAAGCCCAAAGCTTCCGTGATTGACGGTGCACGAGCTGTCGGCCAGCATTGGAATAAAACGCCAAACTGACTACGGGTCCACGGGACGAGGGCCAACTTTGGACAAATAAGCTATACTATTACTGCAGGTGCACAGTTAAGGGCCACTTGTTAGGCAAATACGCTTTCGCGACAGCAATGAGGAATTTTAGGAGAGCGTTTAGGATAGATAGCACCTGGGGGCTATCTGCGCATGCCCGCTGACAGCCCACGGTACGCGGTAGCGCTGGGCGGTACATGCTATGCTGAAACTAACTCCTATGCTGAAACTAACTAGCGCTCCGTGTGTGTCGTTTCCTTTCTCTGTGTTCGTCTTTTGCGCTGATCCGAGTCTCAACTAACTAATAAGCTATCTTAATTAGTGCATATTCTGCTGCCGGACCAACATTGGCCCAATGCACTGTTGTGACTGCCGAGGCGCGGATGATTATTAGACCATTAGTGGATAGGAATATGTCTGTGAATTTGGCTCCTCGTAGGCTGATGAGCGCTGTCTAGGTTCCCTCAGCGCGCGCTGCACGGTTTTAGCGATGCAGGAGAATTTAGTAGAGGTCTCGACGCCGTCGCCGAAACCGAGAGAGCATTCGCGCGTCCTCGCGGCCAGGCAAGGTCGCCAGGGATCACAGAGGCAAGGGTGTGAGTCGAGAATGTTTACTTTCGGCGGCGGCGGCGCTTCGCGAAAGTAAAAAACCAAGAAAGCTCCCCGGAGGCCCTCTTACGGAACAGGCCGCCGCCCTTCTTCGCGTAACTCGTTTGACTGTTTGAGCACGCGCGCTTCTCAGTCGGGCTCGGTCGCCGAAGGCTGCGAACTAACACCCGCTGTGGGCGCGCCTCCGGCCGCTGCTGAATAAACATTTCGCGCCGAACTAACGGGCGTACATTTTCTGAAGGGCCTCCGAAGTCACACGGTGCACAGCAATGTTGGTCCTAGGAAAAGCGGTCTCACCAGTCCGAGGTTGAATAAACTTGTTTCCGGGTCGTAAAACAGTTACACCTCTGAGAAGCGGCTGAGAGAAGAGGGCAATGTATCAGAAAGTGAGACAAGACGAGGCGAAACACGCAATGCGTGAACGCTACGCTGAACAGATCTGGCTGGGCAGAGCGTTGGAAGAACAACGACCAACAACTGTGGTCTTCGGTTTTCCGTGGTTGCCATGTTTGGAGAGTGGGAATATTGGCAGGGCTTTATATGGCTGTCTAAGCACTGCTTGTTCCACGTGAACTTTCTGTACGTCTTGAGAGCGGTGTTTAATTAAAGTATGTCATACTCTGGACATGACGAAGACGAAATTATGATTGAACAAATTTAACGAATGAATCTACCCGGCAGCATGAACAAAACAAAAACAGCTTTAGATTCCTTTTTTTTTTTCTATCCTAGTTGTCAGATTTCGCTCAGGGAAAGGAGAAAACTCGGGACCTCTCCAGGGTTCGACAAAAGTCACTCTGTCGGCTGAGCTAGATGTCATACTGATTTGAACATTTGCTTGCATCAAGCATCATGCGTAGTCTCTTGTCGAGAAGCGGTTGCTTCTAGCAAGGCGCGACGCTGTAGGCTACTCACTGGTAACACCGGCGTGGCAATGTTATTCACGGTTCACGACCTTGGCGCACCCTCCTCGTTCCCCAAACATAGGCAGCCCTTCAATTTTCAATATTTTGATCTGAGGGAAGAGGTTTAGTACGAAGCTAAGCGTTAAGTTGGTAAATAGGTTGTTTTCATCATGAATCTAACATTTGTTTGTTTGTTTTTTTTTCCTGGCGTAGATGGAATAGGCTCTGCTCGGACCAGGCTACATCCTAACACCAAACTTTTGTTTTTGTTTTTCCTGTAAAGTACAAGCTTCAATCACTTTTCAGGGAACATTGGTAAACGCTAGTCAAGACCAACGTGAAGACTTGCAATATGTCAACGTAGGTACATGTACTGGTGTCTCTCGTTGAGCAATCTTCTGCTGTGAAACACCGTGGTCAATAGCAATTCTATATACAGTGTTGCGGCTTTGAGCGCCTTTGTGATCTGTAGTGTATAAACAATACTTCAGACCATATGGCGGAAAAACTGCCAACTAAACATAAATGCTGCCCCATATCTGCGGCATCGTGCTCCCCTGCTGTGGCCGATCCTCCATGGCAACAGCACGGGCACCTTCCCTCCTCGAAAGTCGTCTGAGGCACGACAGCGCAAGCGAGACCTGACGATACCTTTGGCCCGACACGAGACGTAGCATAGGACGTATTCTGCGACACATGCGAGGCATACGGAATGCGTGTCGCAAGACTCTCTCCTTTGCAGACTGAGAGTAGAGGGAGACGAAGTTGCCATTCTGCCCTATTGCATGCTGAGACACGCGAGGGACGAAAGCAAGCAGACTGTGTAGATTTCGCGCCGAGAACCGTGTGTGCCTTCGCAGGTGTGTTTCTGCAAGAAGCCGCTTGGCGCGGCGATGAGTTCGAGGGGGCGTGCCTGCCTGCCCTTGAACTCGGGTCATCAGCTTGAAAGTGCATAGAGGTGAAAGGTCCACAAAGGGGGTCGCTGGTCATTTTGCGCGTTTCTATGGCTGGTCGATCGTTTCGTGGCCGGAGATATTGGTTAAGCCGAGCCCGGAGAGGGCTAGACCAGGCGATATTGCCGCTCCAGCACGCGAAGGGACAGCAGCGTGTGAGGGAGAACGCACTTTATTGCGCGAAGTGCTGTTTGTTATGGCATCGAAAATTGTGGACTAAGTCGCGTCGTAAGTTAACTCGCGAGCTTGGTTTCTTTCCTGCTGCATCGCTAAGCGGGATGTCCTTAAATCTCTGGAGCTGCGCTGGTATGCCTTTAAGGCATGCAGCTTGTTTGAAGAGATAAGCAGGAGTCACAAGTCTCCGCATACGCTGCGCTCACACCTAAACTTTGAATAAAATGAAAGCGCTTGCGGTTCGCTCCGACGCTTGCCAAGTTTTAGCGACTGTCTTTTACGAAGCGAAGAGTGTCTCTGCATGAATAACAAGGAGATACTCAACCTATGACCTCCACTCACATGGCTCGGCAAAAAGTAAAACAAAAAAAAATTCCTTGAAATGGTGTGTAGGCTATGACCTTTATCGGTATACTTAGCGGTACCGAGAAAACTGAAAACTGGTTCTCTTATCCACCCTTGAAGACATGCGTAGTCTTATTTGGTAACCTCTAAAGCAATTTTTACAAGGCCGCCCCGTTAGGTGGTATAAAATACTAAATATAACGACGAACATGTGCGTGAATGTCGTTACCACAGCTCCTCGCGCACGGGTTTTTTCAATGTTCTTACTAGCATGTACGCTTCACAGTGGGACAGTGTAGCGTTCCCGGTCGCCAAGTTATTGAGGAATAATTTGAACACGAATTTCGCCACCATTTGCACAGGAATCTTGTAATCATGGAATACAGACTGAAGTATCCGCCGTTCATTTTTGCTTTACCCTGAGTCACTAGAGGGCTTTACAAAAATATGCCGGGAGGGCGACTGAATAATGCAGTTAGTAAACGAACACTACGATATGGTTAACCAGATAACTAAGAGTGAACCGGTAATAAACTATGCAAATTGCATTTTTCAAGCACAGCAATGCTTGGTTTGGTTTGGTTTATGGGGTTTAACGTCCTAAAGCGACTAAGGCTATGAGAGACGCCGTAGTGGAGGGCTCCGGAAATTTCGACCACCTGGGGTTCTTTAACGTGCGCTGACATCGCGCAGTACACGGGCCTCTAGAATTTCTCCTCCAAAGAAATTCTAGCCGCCGCGGCCGGGATCGAACCCGCGTCTTTCGGGTCAGCAGCCGAGCACCATAACCACTGAGCCACCGCGGAGGCGCACAGCAATGCGTTTGCAGGGGTGGGAACTGCTGCTCGATGCTACCAAAATTGCGCTGGGCATTGCGAGGTTCCTGCTAATTCTCCCCTGATCGAATTTAGCCCCTCTACTTCTCTGCAATCTTAACTTTTGGTTTACTAATTCGGTTGATTGATTGATTGATTGATTGATTGATTGATTGATTGATTGATTGATTGATTGATTGATTGATTGATTGATTGATTGATTGATTGATTGATTGATTGATTGATTGATTGATTGATTGATTGGACAATGAGAGGGTTTTGATGGAGTGTTGCATATCTAGGTGAAACCTACCAGATTTCTGAACGTTCGACGCTCAGTTGTGTCGGGCGCCAGAAAATTTTTCTACCGTACCGTTTGGGTGCATTTGTGGCCAGTCTGTGCGCAGCAGAATAGCAATAACGCGGGTTTGTGTGGAACTACGGCAAGGGAACTTGCTTCGCGTCACCCTGCTTCGAACTCATAATAACAAAGTAGTGTTGGCGAATAAATAATTCATTTAATAAAGATTTAAAGTCATGAGCTCATTTCAAGAAGATATACCTAAGTTTTTTAAGATGAATGATCATTCTGACTTGGGATTTGATGCTTGTTACCAAATTTAGTGACGTGTACAGTCGGGGACAAAAGTCTCCGGACCACGTGGTCCTCTAACGAAGACGATAGCTCTGCTATTAGTCAGTGGCTGGAGACCACACTTGGGGAGGTAAAAGTTAAATTTTTCTTCTTTCATCTCCACAAGTGCGGTCTCCAGCCGCTGTTTGATAGTAGAGCTATAAGCTTCGTTTGAGGAACACGTGATCCGGAGACTTTTGTCCCCGACTGTACCTGCTTGTTGTGGCATAATAGGAACAATACAATCTAGCAGTCGTTACAAGTCCCCAATTTGTGAAATAGCGGTGAGATAGCGGGCAGCGGTAGATGATGTTCCCACTGCCGCGTCTTATCCTCTGCTGAATCCTGCGATGACGTCAGTAGCGTATAGTACGTAGCCGGAGACGCGTCTAGCCGCGCACACGTCCGCGATCTGCGCCACGTTTTGAAATAGGTGTTAAACACAATCACAAAAACCGTCATCGCAGAGACACTTATAGAATGCAATTATGAAAATTAACCGTTCCTTCCACCACTCCTGAATCATAAAAACTGTGGAAAAAAATATTAGCAAGATTACTTTTCCGGCTTCCCTCTCGCTATAGGTTTGGAGACAAACTTGCCAACCAACATGCGTGGCTTCGACACGTGTGCATCAAAGAGCAACTAACCGCTTCGGTGCGCAAGTTCCCTCGAAAGGTACGCGGACCAGTCTGTCCCATGCGGAACGAGATGAGGGTTCATTGCGCTCCGGCCACACCGCGAACAGCACGCAAAAGTTTCGGAATTCAACGACTTGCACGCCAGATTCCTCACAAAAAAAAAAAAAAAAAAAGTTGCACCACCGCCAATGAGGGGTATAGAGAACAAACTAGAGTATCGTTACGACGCCGTCCACTCTTCGCGGAATGGCGGATGAAAGAAGACCGCTCCTTTTCACCTCGCTCTGCTGAAGCTTCCACGCGTCGACTTGCTGAAGCGTGCACGACGAAGCGAGGATGAAGCGAAGGAAGGTGGTGAAGGCGTGTCTGGCAGTCCTTGAACCCGGGGCCTTGGCCGGTTCTTGGCGCAGCGACGGGCGTGACGACGACGTTCGCTCACTGGCGCGAGGAGGCACCGGGAACGCCAAAAAAGAACGCCACGCCGCCACCGGGGCAAACACTTTCTCCCGCGACCGTGGACGGCGCGGAGCCTCGGCGACCATCCATCCTCGGGCAACGCTGATCGGCCGGAAGGAAAGGCGTCGCGGGGGACTTGTTGCCCGGCGGAAAGACGAGGAGGGGGTCCCCGAAGCCAACCTGTTGTACAACACACAGCCTGTCTTCACCGCTGCCGTCCACGCCGGGCAAGGTAAGACGACTTCGCAACTTGCGCGCGTGCAGTAGCCGCGTGGGCGGCGTTATTCCATAGAGTTTCTTACTATTACCTAGAGGGAAAGCTGGCGGCGCTGCACTTCAGCCACCATGGACGCTCAAAGCATCATGGGGCGGTGAGCTACTTGTTGCGGGACAGTCGTACTTTGTCGGGAACACGGAGTGGCACTACTAAGACGTTGAATGGTACGGCAAAACAGCGCTGACGGACGGGACGGAAGAAGATGAGACAAACACATGCGCTGTGTTTGTCTCATCTTCTTCCGTCCCGTCCGTCAGCGCTGTTTTGCCGTACCATTCAACATGAACCAACCAGCCGAACTCAGCCCTCTCCTTGAACTAAGACGTTTCATTCCGAAAACGCTGTTCGTGTGTGCGCAGACGACTTTCGCGCGAACGCAGTGTGCAAAAGCCATAGTTATGAAAACGCATAGACACACGACGCCAATAAAAGGTTTCACTTTTCCGAAATGCCATTAAAAAACCTCTTAAAGTATCTAAGCAACAACATTTTTTTTAAAACATATTTACTTTTAAAAATGCATCTGTTAATTACGAAATATTAGCTTTTGTAGTGTTCATTACTTGGCCAATAGGAAAGCTAGCCACCTCATATTTTCGGCAAACTTTGCATTTACATGCTTTTCTGCTCGTTTGTTGCAATCTACAGGCAGGATATTTAATGTTAGGACATTCGTAGTTATCAAACAGCTTAATTTTTTTTTTAATTTTTTGGCCAAAAGTCGGTAGCTCACCGCCCCATGATGCTTTGAGCGCCCATGGTGGCTGAAGTGGTCTCGAGGGGCCTCCTTGCAAACTCCCGTAGAGGGGTTGTCAGCTTTCCCTCTAGGTAATAGTAAGAAACTCTATGCGTTATTCACAGCAGGTGGCAAACGCCGACCCGCTTAGGGAAACCACCTACGCGTGTAGTTGAGGCCCATGCGTCGGTGAAGAAGTACTGAAGTTTGGGCTAGTTGGTGTTGAGACATTAATACAAAAATCTGTCGCAGCACGAACGAAACTGGGACAAGAGAGAACACACACACGACAGGACGAGCGCTGCTCGTCCAACTGATAGTTTATTAAAAAACTGAAGCTTAAGTACAGTCCTCCTGATCATCTTGTGGAAATCAATCAGTTTTCCAAAAATGCTATTTCATTTAGTTTTGCATGATAATGAAATAGCATTTTTAGAAAACTGATTGATGATCAGTAGGACTGTACATAAGCCTCAGTTTTTCAATAAACTATCAGTTGGAAGTGCAGCGCTCGTCCTGTCGTGTGTGTTCTCTCTTTTCACCGCTTCGTTCGTGCTGAGAGAGATTTTTGTGTTATGCGTCTGTGAAATAGGCTTTTCTGTGACTGCAGCCTTCGAGTCACCCTTGTCGACATGCGCTGAATTTCATCGTTCTCTTCAGTAAGTGAGACAGAGGCTGTGGAGGAGAGCGGTCCGGAAGCACATTGAATGTAAACAGCGATTCTTTTATAGAGCCACAACTTTTGTTGACGCGGAGTGGACAATGGCAGCATTGACTATCAATACTCCAGAAAATGAACAGAAGTCGTCAAAGCTGCGACGCTCAGCGCGGAGTCGATACGCTAATTTACGGATACGTTGACATGACGAATGCTCGGAGACAAGTCGTAGCGAACGCGCCCGACGGAAATCTGCTCAGTTCGCAGCGTCGAACAAAACACGCAAACAAATAATGAAATCATTGATTGCGGAGAATTGTAGCAGGTGTGGAACACGTGCTACAGTGCGTACAAAGTGGTGCCTCCCACTCTCAATCCCACCCGATTTCAACTCTGCGAATCGGTTTGACCAATCGTGGGACGTGTGATTTCGTCAAAGAAACAAAGTGCACTTAAAAAGAAGCTTTTGCGGCTTATTACATTGTTCGTTTGAACGGGTAATTAAAAGTTAAATGATTATAAGAGGAAGTTTTGACCTGGAATTAAAATGCACGATTTGACTTTCTACTGCGTCCACGTGTTCGGCCCCAGCAAAACATTTAGAACGTGACTATTTTCCAGGGTTTCCTTTCAGCGCGTTGAAAACAAAAAACTCGTGAGTGAAACCACTGTGAGCTATGAGAGCTTTCAGAAGCAACAATTCTCTATACATAACATGATTGCCACAATTCATAACAGAGCGTGACCAGAGCTGCAGACGGCTAGTATGACCTGTTATTCAGAACAGCGTCTCATATTACATCAGATTTACACAACGCTTGATGTAAAATATTATGCTGCAGCCGAGGTAGACGGTAATAGGGTCAGGAGCAGTACATGAGGTTTCAAAAGTTTCTCAACCTTGCTATTTTTTTAAAATGGGTAAACGCCTCACTTTCTGAAGTAGTTCCTTCCACGTGAGTCACTTCCGGCTGAGAAAATCGTCCTCTTTGGTAGTTCATGCTTGAATGCACCTGAGTCAGCACTGATGGAAATGTCTTTCGCAACAGAGCATGAGCGCTGGCCTTCTTTGACAACATGCCGCCACATGAAGAAACATCTTTCACAACTCTTGTTCACCTCATAAAAACATGTTTTGATACATGCATCCCGAGCACCACGCGTTTTATATGGCAGTTTCCGCTAGCCTTGAAGATCACGACGGAGTGTCCGTGACTTCTCTCCAGCTTTCATCTTTCGTGAGGCGAGAATACTCAGCGCACCTTTGAGGTGACATCCAGCGGAACGTAATTTTCTTAGGTACGTTACGCTTGCAGAGCGGCTGAAATGCAGATGTTCATGTCACTTATGCCTGTCTTCCTGCCAGAGTGCACCTGCTTTGCACCCAAACATGACCACCACGGTACGAAGTGCAGATTTGCGGCGTGGCTTTCCTCTGGCTAACGTCACACGCCAAGACAAATGAAGTACAGATTGTTAGATTTTGGCCTCCAGCGCCGCGTCAGCGACATGAGTTGACAGTGCAGGTTTGTAGCTGTTAAAAGTCATGAAACATGGGTACAGGGGACACCGAAGGAAAGACTAACATTTCCAGAAAGGCCCTTTCTTTACTTGTCATGCCAGTTTCATCGCCATACTGCACGTTCACTCAACGGCGAAGCAGAATGGTTTATAAGTAGGAAACAAGCGAGCAGTTCTTGTTCTAAACGCAGCAAATGTGGAGGCGGCCCGCATGATGACACGAAGTGCACCAGTAAAGCGCTAGCATGCCTAATCGGGATTTAATGATTATAGAAACGGATCAGAAGGTCGATCAGAATAGTTCTTAGAGGAGGAGAACGGAGTGAATGGTCGCAGGTGAGGCAGCCCTCTGAGAATTGTCGAATACTAGTTCATACACCCCCACGACTTTGCATGGCGGCTGAGCTTACTAAATTGATCCTGCCTATCATTTTTTAGCTGTGTCGTTTAATAGATGAACGAACACAGAGCGAAGCCGATCTCTACCTCCGTCAAACCGTCGGCGGCAGACTTCTGCATTGGCATCTGGAGACACCAGTACAAATTAGGCTCCTAATCTGTCCCCGATGGGACTCATGTGGCAATTATCGTCGTCGTAATCAAGCAGTCATTAGTCAGCACAACGCAATACTTGCCCATCCGGACCCGACAAAACAATTGTGCAACCGATTCAGCAGCGGACAAGCAACTCCGAGAAGTCGGTGCACTCATGAATGAGTGGTATGTTGAAGTTTATCAAGTAGGCAATACCCTAACCTATCGCTCCAATGGTTCTCAGCTAAATATATTTCTTTTCAGCGCTAGCTGTTAAGGCGAAGGTTCCCGACATAAACGTAGTTGTGGTAGTGACCGCCGAGCGTCCGTGCATGTGCGCGTGACCGAGAGGGTCACGCCACTTTGGCTCCTCTTGAGTTCATATAATACCGACTACACGTGCTGTAGCAGGTATCAACCAGAGCTGTTTTTCCGGTGCCACCAATACGCAGTACGTATCCATAGTGCCGCAAAAAGAAGGAGAGTGTATAGTTTTCCATAGTGCCCTGCAGAATACCATGTGAGGAAACAATGCATAGCTAGGAAAGGGATAGTATGGGGAAACTATTCCTTAACTGCATAAGCGAATAGGGAATGATGGAGGAAACGTTTCTAGGGATTGAAACTAAGGACAATTGCATTAACACAGCGAATAAAAAAAGTCTTTTATATATGGCTGTTCCTTCGTCGACGCCGACTGCGGGTCTTTCGTGGTGGTGAGCGGAGAAGACCTTATCCCTCCCGGGTTTCATCATCCCGATGCTTCGGCATTAGCCACTTCCACTTCTTTAAAAGCCTGCTCCCGTGGATTCCCCGCGGCAGTTTCTGCCGTCCGCAGTCACGACGGCGGGACTCGGAATCCGAAAATAACTGGAGAATCCCGCATCCTGACGGGCCTTTCTCTTGCAGGTAATGTCGCCGCAAGTAATAACAGAATTTTATAAAATTATAACTACAGCCATGCGGCACGAGAGGAGCATCCGCTCACAGAGGGTTTTGCTCCTGCGCTCTTGACTTCGATAATCCACCACAGAGGCGGCTCTTCCCATTACCGATGATCTCTTCCAATGATCTCTTCCCATTACCGATGATCCCTTCCAATGATCTCTTCCCATTACCGATGATCTCTTCCAATGATCTCTTCCAATTACCGATTTCAAGAGTAAGCCAGTAGCGCCGCCCTAGTCAACAACATTGGTGACGTATTGTTGCCAGGGCTGCATACAACGCAACGGCAGTCAGTTCACTCGGAACTCACCACGCACGCGTTTTGAGTTGCTTTAGCCCAGTGCTTTCTGAGTGCGTAAAAGCGAAACCACGCGCGGTGGGTGTGCCTTGAGGGCCCCTTCTTCAACGGGGGCCGCCCGGGATGCATTTGTCGCGCTTCGGCGCCGGCTTACCGTGCCGCCGCTGATGCGCGCATGAGTGAATCCGAAGAAGATGCGCCCTGTTCCTGCGCGCCTTGGTGACGTCACCCCTTAACCCTGTAATGCCCGGCGTTTCACCTGTGATGAAAAAAATAAAAATTATATCAATTTAGGTATCTCCCCGAAGAATTACGTCAATTGCTTACATACTTAAAGAAACTACCTTTCCCAGCGTATTTACCAAAGTAAGATCAAAGTGTCCGCTGCCAGAAATGCACATGGCCTGCTGAAAAAACAAAAGTAACGCAAAACCGAATCTAATACAGCCGAAGATTTCTGTGTTTGTTGCGAGGTAATGGAGCAGTTTTGTATTTTGCTCTTGATTTATTGTATACACGCGCATATTTGCGCCCAATAATATTGCCCTTATAAGTTCAAAAATCATTAAAATGAGCAACATTCAATTATTCCGCAGTACCTTTTTTTTAATACATTTTTGCAATGAAGGACCATTAGCGATTAAATCCTTGACGTTGATAACTTTCGTCCGACTTATGCAATGCTTGGGCATTACAAAGCTACTTCAGTGGTCAAAGCTTTAGCACTCTTTCGTTTATTTAAAGAACAGCCGAGAAAAAACAGGATGAATCATATGTAAAGCCACACACACGTCTCCTTTGGTCCTTTTACGTCGGTGTTAGTTTCCTTTTTGTGTACCATATCTACTAACCATCCCACATGTTTACCATCTGTTACTCCACCTCTCCAAAAGAGGGAAGCAGTCGGTACGCGGCGGCGTAAACCGTGCAGGGGCACCATTCCTCGAGAAGCATTCCTCATTTTTTCTGCCTTGAAAGGGCTGCAGACACTACGCTAAACATAAGGTTACGCCTCACTCTCAGGAAACGTTGAAGGAGCGAACAGTTCTTTGTTATTGAAGAAGCGTAGCTTGTTGGGCCAGTTGGTGCATGGTAAGTAGAAAACCAGCGAAAAGGACGCATTCACAAGGAGGAGACGTACACAGGACAACGCTGGAAACTGAAATATTCTTCACCCGGTGAATCGCCAACAACAGAACAGGGCGCACATGCGCGAGAGCAACCACAAACGCTATCAAAACAACAAGAACAAAATTGATTAAGCGACGGAAGATTGCATGTGAAGTTCTTTGTCACTTACACATTTTTGACGAATCGATTTGAATACCGAAAAGCAATCGCACACACATTAAAATGACGCGCAGTGTTAAAGAAAGGTCTCTTACAGGATCACTCTCTCTCTCTCTTTTCTCGGAACGGCCCTTAGGGGAATATTCAGTGCGCCCAGGGAGCATCGCGAAACCGGCAACTGGCTCACAGAAGCGTGAAAACGGGGTGAACGCGCACTGAGTGACGCCCTTGCGACGACGGTCAGCGACACTGGGCGCAAAGACCGACGCCCTTTTCGCTGTCCATGAACCTCCCTCGCTAACGAGGGCGATAAACCACGCTCCCGGCGGCCGACCGCGGAAGCCTATTGGCATCGTGATGTAACAGGGCGACCGCGAAATGGAGCGTGCGTGTTCCACGGGGGATGGGGGGGACGCCCAATCAACGCTCGCTGGGCGCGCATCGACGACGACTGTCGCGCCGCGACCGGCAAGGAGAAGGGTTGATGAAGTTTCTCCATGACGGCGTAGAGAGCGCATCCACCCTGTTGCGGCGGGCGAGAGAAGCCTCGCGCAGTGCGGGACGCCGCAGGGAGGGTGCGAGAGGACGAGCACCGCCGCGGTCCCGCTCTGATGCTCGCGCTGACCCCGAAAAAGCGGAGCGGAGCCACCACGTGACGGACGGTGAGGAGCGACAGCCAGCAAGCCTCTCAGCCGGCACGACTGCAGTCTTGCCTCCTTTTCAGCGCCGCCGCTGCGGAGACGAGCATTCTAGATCGGAGGAAAAAGTGTGTGCTGCGCTTCTTCTGCCGCCTCCTCCCTGCGTGGTGATGCTCTTCTCGGCGACCGGCCGCTGGGCGAACGGCTGAGCGCGGCGCGCTTCTTCGGACTCTGTGCCGGCTCTGGAAGAAGAGCAGCCCAAGGTCAGCTCCACGCCGTTCCCGGAGGATATGCGACCGACCAGGAGCCCAGCCGCTACTTCCTCTGCGGGGACGTAGCTTACAAGGCCGTCGTCGACTTGAGTTGCGTCAGCGTCTAACGGTCATCGTGGTTTGATTCAGCGCGACCTTGAACGAAGCACGCTCACGGAGAACCCCCATGCAACGCAGCATGGCAGCAAGGAGAGCCGCAACTGTGGTGAAGAGAAAGAGGAGCCTGTGGTCTCGTGCGTGGTGATCTGTGGCGTAACGGCGCACCAGGACTTCGGTCAAGGTCGTCAGTTCATTTAGTGACTGTGCGGTAGTAACGACTGTGACGGCTCAGCCACCCAATGCGCAAGAAAAACAGTTTTTAAGCAGTCTCATTCCTGACTGCCTTCGCAGTGCTTCCGTCGCAGAAGGCACGGGTACTTTGTGGCGCCGTTACTCAGGATTGTAACCCAAGAACCACCTTTGGAAGTTACCGTGCCGGGCTGTACCAGCAAACGGAACCTGGGCAGATCAAGAACTGCACAGTGGCCTCTTGCCAGAAAACGTCTCTGTTTGCAAAGACAACGCTAGTTTCGTAATGTGGCAGTGCATTACGTCGAGGACTCACCACAGCGGAGCAATCGCCAGCATTACACGCTCTGTTCAGTTGCAAGTTTGAAAACTCTGGCTGGTCGACGTCAACGAAACCAAGAAGGCAGTAGCGTCCATGAGACGGCAAAAACGTCTTTGTGGTTTTATGATTTGCTATTTTGCAAGTGTTGCATCGCCAGAGCGTAATGTAGAAAAGTGAGATTGCTGTGGAGACCTAAAAATCGTGTGACAGTAGTGGATACCGTACCTCACACGCATACAGTTTCCAAGCGCGATATTCAGAGCTTGATAATGCGCCTCGTCTGCACAGAAATTGTTTACGGCCCAGTTTTAACAGGATAAAGAGACCTTACAATTGTACGGCGACGCAACAAGGAATGATCGAGGCGAGTTGTGTCCTAAAGAACTGACGGGAGAGTCAGTTACTACGAGCGAATACAACCGTCATCAGTGTACTTGTTCGTGCACTGAACTGTCCGCATACACTAGCATTGGATGCCCCCATACCTTGTGTCATAATGGAAGCACTGGGACACAACTTATCGTAACCAGTGGACATGCGGTTCACCGACCGCCGACGCCGACTGTGCACACCGTTCAGCGAGTCCTTCGCACTTCGTTTTAAGTGCTCCGAGGATTACCGTATCGACGACGCTACTCGCACGAAACACGGACCTGGGCCGTAGTGCTCAGATGTCCAACATGTTACGGCGCGGGTGAGTACAGTTCGTGTTCTAAGCGTTGCGGCCGTGTTATTGCGCGTGATTACATCGCGCAGTAGAGATTGTGTTTGCAGCGTTATTGAGGCACGCTGAAAACAACTGCGTACATTTTTCGTTGTTAGTAAAAATCGATTTTTGTTCGCTCTTTGCAGTAATGCTGACCCTTATTAGGGAGGAAAAGACCCATTTATTGCTGCGAAAATTGTATTCAAAGATGGAACACATTTTTTCCCGCTCCTAGATTCAAACTTGTGACGTCAAGACCGTAAACGACTCCGTGATCTCTGTTTCAGGAGTACGCGCACAAAAAAACACTGTGGACGCCATCGTTGCTTGCATGTGAGAACGACCGGTGACGGCGCCACCTGTATTTAGATTATTTTACCTTTGCTAGTTTATAAAAGTTTGTAAGCGAGCCATATTAAGTGGTAATATTTGTCATTAAAAAGTGGTAGTCTAGCAACACGGGGCAACTTCAATTTATCCTTAGTGTTCCTCTCAATGGGCGCATACACAAAATTTCGAACGCATACAAACGATGTGATTTGATTCATGGGCGTAAGCTGATGCCATCTAGTAAGTTTCATCCACAGGCGTTGTGTGGTACATAATTAGATGTCATTTTGAATGTTGTCTAAGCAGCCGCTCGGCATTTCCATCAGCATTAAGTGACGTCAAGGTGCACCTGCCCCAATTATGGCTACGCCACCGAACCCAGAGGTTGTTCAAGGGAGTAATACACGCTCGCCGGCGAAGCCGACCTCATTACAACTGGTGTAGCCCGGGTTGGACGTTCGACCATGCCGTCAAGGTACACACCAGAGCTGGAACCGACTGGGACCGAAGCTGCCGGTACAAAATTGTTTCTAATTAATTATACGCCCTGCGCGCCGGTGTTTTGAGCTCGTTTCCATGATTACCAGGCCCGTAAGCTTTCAAGGCAAAGGAGCGGACACCGAAACACTTTGCGTGTATCCCTTTAAAATGGCCGCTCTTTGCACGCTAACGACAAATGTGAATGACAGTGGTCAAATGATGGAAACGCAGTGCCGAGAAGAGTTCAACTCGATCTCTTGTGCCGCGTCCATCCTTTCCGCAAAACTACGAACTCAAGCGTAGATAAAAATGCAAGAGGAAAAGGTGCCCAGGTGCCGAACAATGGAGGCGCCTCTTTTTGTTCGGGCGGTCTCACTCAGGGCGCCATTCTTTCTGCGGGCATGTATATAGGCCGCGAAGGAAAAGTGCCCCGTACAAGGTTGGCTCTTTGCATGCGAACAAAATGCCTTTTCGCGGTCATCGCTGCGCTGGGATGCATGAGATTCGACTTCCGCGCTCAACACGCTTCAAGGCCGAAACTCCTCACGTCCACGTTGCGAATAGCCCTTTCAGCATGCAGACAGACCTCTGCAGGATATGATGGAATCGAGTTTAACAGCGACTGGGAGCGATAACAATTAGAACTCTCGTAAATTTATTAGTGTCTTTCGTTACGATAATGTTGGTAGAATACTTCGAGTATTCTTATCATTGTTTGTTAAATATTACGCAGGTAATGCCCATTTGCTAAGGTATCAACCAGAGACTGGCAGTATTCGAACCGAATAAATAAATAAACTGTTCCTTGCAATGAGTTTCAGAGTTACCCAGCGCAAGATACACGGAAATCTGTAGGGAAAGTTACGTCTTTTTTTTTATTTTACCATCTATGCGAGTAAGTGTCCCCGTGGGGTTGCATTTCACTGGCTGCAGGCGTTTATATTTGATGTGACTCCAAAACAGCATCGTGCTGATATACTATAAACCATTAAGGAAGATTGGCGTCAAAATAACTGATATACCTGTATGTCTTCAGCTGCAAGCTCTTGAGGAGCGAAGCCGTACTTGGATAATCAGAGCTGCCGTGATTGCAAGTAAACTCGAATTACACGTTACAGGCTCTTGTAGCGTTCCTGAGGGGATGGCTTTGGCGCGGCGAATATCTGTAACACCTCAAGTACGGTGCATAAGCGGTGAGTTATGTTTAGCCGCAGAACCTTAAATGAAACATAGCAATGGTGATACCAAAGTAGAAAGCTTGATACCGTGTTACCGCGACCAAACATGCAGATGGCCAAGATTCAGATTTCTCAGCTCACTGACAAAGTTTTGTATCGTGCCTAATATTCGACCTTTTTCCTGCCACACCCCCTTGCTCTTGGGATGCTGAGAAATGTGCGGTCATGACAAAGTCATAATATCCCCTAACGGTGTCATCAGCGCACAAGCCATTTATTGCCTATCTTTGGCTGTAAATGTTATCATTGTCCCAGTGATTATACTGTAAAACTATTGACACGGCAGTTACAATTATTTAGACCGTAAATTGTCACACCTGAGAGAGTTCAAGCAATAGTAATCGCCGTTACTGGCTTCATTAGTTACGTGCGATGAATACTGTGATTACGCGCGCGCTGGTATAATTACACCCGTAATAATCACGTCTGTTTTAGTAAAGGTAATTGCTCTCTATTATCTCAATAATTATTACTTGTTTTCCTTGCAGGGATAGTTGCCTCTGCTCAGCAGCCCTGGTAATTGATGTTGCAATTAGCAACATCTGCGTCAGGTCTTGCAATTAGTCAACGCACCTCATTTTTATCTTCCTGACCGCACTAATGTAATCAGGCAGCACATGGAAATGGGCAAGGCCTGCAGTGCCCCGAAAAGTTACCCGACAGTTCTCCAAGTGGCGGCACAGTGAACCGACCAGAACATTTGCACGTATCCGAAAGCTGCAGATTTGTTTAGCGCTTTGAGCTTTAAACAGTGAATTATATGGGGTTTAATGTCCCCGTATGAGACGATCTACGACCGCCACCGTAGTGAAGAGCTGCGGAATAAATTTAGACCACCTCGGGTTCTTTAAATGGCAACTCCGGGGGTTTCTCAAGACGTACAGGCGCGGACAAAAGTAAACGGAGCACGCAACTGTCTTCGAATATTTTTCACGCGTCACCTAATTGAAATCTCCAGCAGTGGTGCGCGCATGCTGGTAGCGGAGGTGGGTGGGCTTTCTTGTAGACAAACAACGCTTCTTCATTGCCAATGGAGAAAGCGTGATTGCACTTCGAACGCAATAGCGTGCTCCGTTTACTTACGGCCGCACCTGTACGTATTGTTACAAAACTTTTGCTGCATATTTACTGTTCATTTCCACCGAGTTTGGGACCTATGCAGCAATTCATTCTAGCGCCGATCGAGTTTTTTTTTTTTTTTTAAAGGGGGTGTAATGATAAAGGAAGATAACCGATGCCCCCTAAGGTGAATGAACGGGATTGCAAAAGAAGACAAGCGTAGCAGGGGGGGAGGGGGGGGGGGGGGGGACGAGATTAGGAAGCTTGCAGGGATAAGGCAGCAGCAGCTGACACAGGAAAGGGTTAACTAGACGGACAAGGAAGAGGCCTTTCATTTTCATTTTATTCATAAAAAAAAACATTACGCAATCTCTGAATTCAAAAACAGTAGTACAGCAAGAGGTCTGGAAGTACAAGACTGCAGTGCAGGATAATAGTTTATGTAGCAAACTGAAAGCACATAGGCAGTATAAAAAAGAGAAAAACTGCCAAACATCTATCAAAATAGATGAGTACAGCTGTTAATTAGTAAGAAATGGAAAATATCCATATTCAAGGTGTAAATACCAGTAAACTGCAAAAGATAGTAATAAAATATGATCATATCAGTTAAGAAAAAAAATAATTATTTATTCGCACCACACAAAGGCAAGGAACAACAGCCGACGGTACCTGTTAACGCAAAAGATGTCAGATTTTTATGTCATTCGGTAAAGAGTTCCATATTTTAATTGTTACGAAACTGACCGACTAAATGCCGATAAGTACCTCGAAGTCCAGGTATCAGTAGCAGATTATGACGGCGATGAAATGTAGTGCGGTTGGGATTAGCTACCTGTCAACGACGAATGTGAATGCATGTGGGCGTAGTTAGGCTGATAATCATGTTACCAGGGCCTGTGAACAAACTGGGTGTAAAACGCCCGAAAAGCGCTCTCTCCCTGGGAGTCATGGTCGAGGCGGTAGCTGTCTCCCCGTGAATAGCGCGACAAAAAGGTGTCGCACGACGGCCCGACAAAGCGGGCCGTGCACGCCGCCGCTAGTCCGCGGCGCGTGTCTCACGCTTGGCGCCGATCAGTCGCTCTGGGCGCAATGACACAATGGGGCGAACGACCTCCTCTCCGAGCCACGCCAAGCACGCGCGCTCGGAGAGAAGGAGAGTGCGGCTGCATCTGCGTGCACCGTTGTGCAATGCGTGCGCGTAAAAAGTGAAGGCGCGTGTGGGTATTCGTGCTTGGCGACACGCAGCAGCGAAGCTCGTGTGCACGCCTGAGAGAGTGCTCCCTCCCAGTGCGTGCGCCGGCCTCACGCGCACTTTAGAACGAAACGAAGCAAGCGTGTGCTTCTATGGCTGCCTTCGCAGAAAACACGGACAGGGTGTAAGTGCGAGAGAACGATGACAGCCAACTGGACGCTTATACCCGTGCCACACAGCTTTCTCCCAATCGGACGATCTACCCGACCGAGTCGACCCTATACGTACTCAGACATTCTCAACTACTATAAAAGGGTACGGATCCGCTATCCGCCGCCTCATCCTGATCTAAATCAACTAGAGGCAGTGTATTGGCGAAGATTGCAGACAGGAACATTCCCAAACCTGCATACCCTCAGCAAGATTTACCGGACGCAATATCGGGACACTTGACCGTGGTGTGGCAGCAAACCATCGTTTACCACATCACGTGGGAATGCAGTAAGAACGACAGCTTTCGTAAAGAATCGAGTGCAGAACAGTGGGAGAGCCGGCTCTCCAGCGGCGATATGGGTTGCCAACAAGGTCTGATCCAGCAAGTCCAACGAGCAGCGAAGCTCAGCGGAGCCCTGGAATAGGGGCACCGACCCTGTGAGAAGAAGGAAGATGGACCTCTTCTTTCTCGTCTGCTACTAGCACCTTTCTAGAGCAATAAAAGTCTTTCCTACCTACCTATGGACAGATTTAATGCCATTCAGTGCTTACTGCCTTAAGTTTTAATGGCATTCGTGCGGTGCCACACGCATAAATTTAACAAAATTAGCCTCACTGCCATTCGCGACCTACTGAGTTCGCTACATGCAACTCATTCGCCCGCGCAATGCATCTCTCGTTCCGATTCCACAGGCAGAAAAGCATGCAGCTTTGTTAGTAACAACTTCCTAACCAGTAGGGGATGGTTAATTCTTAACTTTAAGTCAGATGAGACATCTATACCGCATTTTCGATGCGAAGAGTGCCATTTTAACCAGCCTTATTGACAGGTACTCTCGACTTATGTGCTGACATGCGAGTTTATGACTTCTTTTTCGCCTTGTAAAGCAGGAACAGCCGTAATTTCTGGAAAATCGTTTTTACATTACATTTTAAAAATATATTCCCGATATATTGTGCTCATTAGGAATATTTATATTCAGATGAAACTTTTGACTACCTTGCAAGCGTTATCGTCACCGTCACTTTCGATACTGGCATTAAATGCGGACGTGTAGCACCAACTCCGAAAATAATGGCATTAACAAACTTAAGGCCTTAAGCATTTACTGCCATTTCTTGTGCGCGTGTGGCACGGGTAATTACTCTGAGGAACACTGTTTCATATTGAACTCTCGGCGGATTACAGATAAGGCTCATAACACTCTGGAGCCAAGTCAAGATGCCGATAAACCAGTCACAAAGAGGAAAAGTCCCGGCGCATGCTTGTTCACTCTGAACGTCTCCTGTAGCTACATGCTCTATTGACTAGAAATCTGTGAGAGGCCAACTAGTCCAGTGCAAAACGCTGTGACTGCATGTACTACCTTGTTTAGTCATTTTTTCCATTCTAAATCTGCATCGACCGCTGTAGATGCAGAAGTGGCTATGCCGTTGTGACAGTGGGTGCCCACATATCTATGAACGTCGGTGGAGGCGAAATTCTAGAGACCCGTGTGCTGTGCGATCTGAGTGCACGTTAAAGAACCCCAGGTGGTGGAAATTTCCGGAGCCCTTCACTACGGCGTCCCCCATAGCCTGAGTCGCTTTGGGACGTTAAACCCCAAGAAACCAAACCATATCTATGAACGCCCATTGCACAGCAAACATCGAAATCTCCTCTCGTGTACGAAAATCACGACGGAAGTTCAGAAGACCACGGTGATCGATATATACGGTCAGACAACTAAGAACCAGAAAAGTCTCATACCGTGTCCAGGAGTTACACTGCTCGTTAAGAAGGCACACGTTATCGAACCATATGCGAATGGAATACCCTAGACCCAACCATCACAAGCTGCTCATCATTAAATACCTTTGTAGCCCTCGTCGAAAACCAGCTGCGTACGGAATATGTACATACTTGCCTTCCAGGCAGCCACAGATCATGCTCATTGTGTGCGCATTACTATATGTTCTTCAATTCCATTACCCTCCATTTTTACCTATCATTTTCAGAATATTTATTCATTGGCTTACAGTGTCTGTTCAGTGCTTCCTTTCCATAGTTGCGCCGTGTATACGAAAGTTTACAACTTTTTACTTCTATTCTTGAGTTCTTGTTAAACATCTTACTCTCACAGCGCTGTGTGTTTACCTTTGTATTATGCTAGCTTGCCTTGCTCACTTATTAGAGCGTTCAACTTATGCCCTTCCTTTTATACACCTTTCCAACGTGGGCGCTGCCATATTGTTTCCGGCGGCGGAACCGGTTTCTAGCAGTCCAGAGAGGAGGCGTTTCGCCGCTTCCACCGTGCTAGCGCGAGGTGCCCACTGCAGTCCAGGGAACAATATGGCAGCGCCCAGGGAGCCCTTTTTGGAAAGGTCTATAATTCCATATGGGATTGGCAGTATGTACAAATAAATAAATGAATCAGAGCAATGCACAGTGACCTGACCTGTATCTGTTGCCTCCGCATCGGCCCCTAAAAATAAATTGTGCGTGTGTCTGGGCGTTCTCACCTGTTATTGTGCAATGGGGACGTATGAAAATGCTAATCTGCAAGCTTGTCAGCGTGCAGAATTGTTTAGGTGGACTGACTGTGCCTGCGCTTCTCACGCTATTCAGGCAGATGCACTTAATTTGTGAATGCTGCGCAGCAGCGCCAACAATAACGTCGGTCAAAGTAAACAATGCGCCTGCGTTTTGGCCCGTGCTCTGGTGAGGACGTCTGGGGGCATGCCTATTGCGCTTCTGCTGATAACATTGTGGGTTCTTCACTACTGGAGATTCCTTTGTGTATAAGTACGTGCGTGCGTGCGCGCGAGCGTGTGTGTGCGTGCGTGTTTGTGTGAGAGAGAGTGCGTGTGTGAGTGTGTGTGTGTGTGTGTGTGTGAGAGAGAGAGAGAGAGTGCGTGCGTGTGTGTGTGCGAGTGAGTGTGCGAGAATGTGTGCGTGTGAGTGTGCGAGAATGTGCGCGTGGGCGTGTGTGTGCGCGAATATGCGTGTGTGTGAGTGTGCGAGAAAGTGTGTGTGTGTGTGTGTGTGAG